>NC_068307.1:272500-367500 GCF_025860055.1 Xyrauchen texanus | reverse complement strand
CGTGATCAGATGCGCCGATTGATGGTCTCTGAGACTCGTCCTTCGCCACCCGGATTGAGGTGAGTAACCACACCACCACGAGGACCTGCTATGTAGTGGGAATTGGGCATTCCAAATTGAGACAATAGGGGATAAAAAACACAAATAAATAAATAAAATCAGGGCTTAAAGGGTTAACTGAATGAAAGTTCCTTTAAAGCGCTTCTGTGTTACTATTTTGTAACAAATAATAACAATAATAAAAAAAACATAATTATTGGACACAATAAATTCCTTGTGTTTCATATGTAACAAACAGTGACACAAAGCAAACACCCAAAATAGCCAAATCTCCATCTCTCCATGATGTGTCTCAGCAGGATCTCCACTCAAACAGCGACAGTGCTCCTCAAATAAACAGCTCTCCTGTCCCACCTGAGAATGGGGCTCCTACACCAATTTCACACAATCAGGACATCAAATCATCAAATGGATGAATCCAATCAGATTGATTTATTTGTTCTTGGTGGGCGTGATCTTTAGGATATGTCCCGGTTGAGGCCTTCTAGCTGGCCTTGCGTGACACAATCACGCTTTAAGTGACGCATTTGAAAGCGAAGAGCGCGAGATCGTTATATTATCAACTATTAATCATGAAAGTATTTGACACTTCCATTGGAAGTGTCTCACTGGAACACACATTTGTGCTTTATTAAAGAAAAGGAACGAGTCCAAATTAATTTATGTGTTAATAATCAACATTACGACACAAATGCTGCTGATTGATCTGAACTCCCGGAATATTCCTTTAATGGAACATGTCAGTTTACCAGCATTGCTCTGTGCTGCAAGATAACAGACAGAAAACACAATCTTTTGTGTCAAAGGAATGAATCATACGATCACCACCTTCATATGCTGACCTTTAAAACACTGAGACACCTGTCCTGCAATATCAGCTTTATATGAGGTAATCAGGGACACTTTAATTCCTTTTAAATGCTAAACATCCAAGTCAGAGAAATAGAGACTCCATCACATTCATCTTCAACGGCTTCAGGAGGATCATCATCATCATGTCCTCATTTCCTGCCTCCTACACACGGACACACAACAGACTGTCAACGTTCATTCATTAAGTGTGAGGTGGATCTATGAGACACACACACACACACACGGACAGACACACACACACACACACACACGGACAGACACACACACACACACACACACACACACACACACACACACACACACACACACACACACACACACACACAGACAGACACACACACAAACAGACACACACACACACACACACGGACAGACACACACACACACACACGGACAGACACACACACACACACACACGGACAGACACACACACAAACAGACACACACACAAACAGACACACACACACACTCACACACACGGACAGACACACACACAAACAGACACACACACACTCACTCACTCACACGGACAGACACACACACAAACAGACACACACACACTCACACACACGGACAGACACACACACAAACAGACACATACACAAACAGACACACACACACTCACACACACGGACAGACACACACACAAACAGACACATACACAAACAGACACACACACAAACAGACACTCACACACTCACACACACACGGACAGACACACACACAAACAGACACTCACACACTCACACACACGGACAGACACACACACAAACAGACACACACACACTCACACACACGGACAGACACACACACAAACAGACACACACACACTCACTCACTCACACGGACAGACACACACACAAACAGACACACACACACTCACACACACGGACAGACACACACACACAAACAGACACATACACAAACAGACACACACACAAACAGACACTCACACACACACGGACAGACACACACACAAACAGACACTCACACACTCACACACACGGACAGACACACACACAAACAGACACACACACAAACAGACACACACACACTCACACACACGGACAGACACACACACAAACAGACACACACACACTCACTCACTCACACGGACAGACACACACACAAACAGACACACACACACTCACACACACGGACAGACACACACACAAACAGACACATACACAAACAGACACACACACAAACAGACACTCACACACACACGGACAGACACACACACAAACAGACACTCACACACTCACACACACAAACAGACACACACACACTCACTCACACGGACAGACACTCACACACTCACACACACGGACAGACACACACACAAACAGACACACACACACTCACTCACACGGACAGACACTCACACACTCACACACACGGACAGACACACACACACTCACTCACTCACACGGACAGACACACACACACACACACTCACACTCATACAGACACACACACACTCACTCACACGGACAGACACTACACACACTCACTCACACGGACAGACACACACACACACACACACTCACACTCATACAGACACACACACACACACACACTCACTCACACACTCACTCACACACACACTCACACACACACCCCAGGTTCCTCAGGTACTGACACATTCAAGCAGGTAAGAATCTCTATTATTGATCTCATTGCTTTCCATTCCAAAGACAGAAATTCATTTTCAATCTTTCATCAAATCAGATAAAAAATCTAAAATCCTTTTCAGCTAATGTCACACATCTGTCTCATTTCCCCAATCATCGGACTCATTCTGGTATGACGTGCCACTTTTCACTATCCAATCAAGTCCATCCTTCATCTGTTCTCTGAGTTCTTGTGCGGCTGCACCTGCATCACTATATCTGTCCATCCCGGAGCGCTCAAACTCCAGACACAAAGCACGGCTTTCATTTCTTCTGGCACAATGACATCATCACGTAAGCTATGCATGTGTGGTGCATGTGTGGTGCATGTGTGGTGCATGTGGGGTGCATGTGTGGTGCATGTGTGGTGCATGTGGGGTGCATGTGGGGTGCATGTGTGGTGCATGTGGGGTGCATGTGTGGTGCATGTGGGGTGCATGTGGGGTGCATGTGTGGTGCATGTGGGGTGCATGTGGGGTGCATGTGTGGTGCATGTGGGGTGCATGTGTGGTGCATGTGGGGTGCATGTGGGGTGCATGTGTGGTGCATGTGTGGTGCATGTGTGGTGCATGTGGGGTGCATGTGTGGTGCATGTGGGGTGCATGTGGGGTGCATGTGTGGTGCATGTGGGGTGCATGTGTGGTGCATGTGTGGTGCATGTGGGGTGCATGTGGGGTGCATGTGTGGTGCATGTGGGGTGCATGTGTGGTGCATGTGTGGTGCATGTGGGGTGCATGTGTGGTGCATGTGGGGTGCATGTGTGGTGTATGTGTGGTGCATGTGTGGTGCATGTGGGGTGCATGTGTGGTGCATGTGGGGTGCATGTGGGGTGCATGTGGGGTGCATGTGTGGTGCATGTGGGGTGCATGTGTGGTGCATGTGTGGTGCATGTGGTGCATGTGTGGTGCATGTGTGGTGTATGCGTGCAGAAGGAAATACCATTAACAGGAACTCAAGCGGCTGCCAAATCCAATACATTAAAAACAAGTACAGTTCATATCATATATATATGTATATATAAGGACCCCAACCATTATTAAAGTCCCTGACACAGAAACAACGATCGGCTTCTGTATGTGTGCTGTGATTGTGGCATAACTGTTACCTGGACCGGAACTATCCACTTAAAAAAAACAATGAACATGATGCGGACAAAAGACAGGCAAAAAATACAACATTTATTTCCAGAAACATCATTCTGACTCTTAGAACTCCTTCCAAATGGTTTGTGCCCCCTAATAATGCACTTAAACATTTATACAACTTATTTACTTCCAGATTTACAGGCCAAACAACACTTGTTTTGTGCTCCTATAAAACATATCAGGCAACAATTTAGGAGGGGAAATAGGTTAGTGTGCTCCAGTAATGTAGGTCAGTGCCGACTTCAGCTGCCGTTTCTGAGTTTAAGCAAAAGCCCAAATGAGCAACATCTCACTGACACCAGAAGCACTGATGAGGCACAAAACATCATTTAATCCCACTGAAAAGGAAGACTTCATCTCCCCACAGCCTTCACAAATGTCACACATGACGCGACTGTTATTGAGTTACACAGAGCGATGGCCGAGCTTGTGAGCATATGAGATGGAATTGTGGGGAATTAATGGCCGTATCAATCAGGAGAGAACAGTGTGACCGCAGATACCAGATGCACAAGTTTGACCCACTTTACGAGTCCTGACTGCCGTGTTCTACCGTGTTCATTTGCTCCACAGAAAGCGCTTCTATTCCAAAATACACCACGTTCATTTTAAATGAAATACAAATGTAGTGCTGTTCAGTCAGAGGACTCAAACACAGATTGTGTTTACCACTAGAGCTTCTGAAGTCATTGAGTACTGATGCCAAGAATAATCATTTGCATCCATCACACTGCAGATATCTCTGCATGGGAGTTATTGATCCGAGAAACTGCTGAATTAATGATAAAGATCCATTTGTGTCAGTAAGTGAGACACATACCTGCGGAAGGAAACTTCTGATCTCTATAGAAACTATAGCAATAGTCTATGAACCTGCAACAATGAGGAAACAAAACAATTATTAGCCCTAGCATCAAGTCTAGCATCACTATTGGTCGTACAGAGTGTTAAGAACCAGGGGCGGATATAGAAATTTTTTATGGGGGGGGCGGCATAAAGACTATTAGGGGTATCTCAGTGAGTACTGACGCTGACTATCACACCTTGAGTCGTGAGTTTGAATTCAGGGTGTGCTGAGTGACTCCAGCCAGGTCTCCTTAGCAACCAAATTGACCCGGTTGCTAGGGAGGGTAGAGTCACATGGGGTAACCAAATTGACCCAGTTGCTAGGGAGGGTAGAGTCACATGGGGTAACCAAATTTGGCCGGTTGCTAGGGAGGGTAGAGTCACATGGGGTAACCAAATTGACCCGGTTGCTAGGGAGGGTAGAGTCACATGGGGTAACCAAATTGACCCAGTTGCTAGGGAGAGTAGAGTCACATGGGGTAACCAAATTTGGCCGGTTGCTAGGGAGGGTAGAGTCACATGAGGTAACCAAATTTGGCCGGTTGCTAGGGAGGGTAGTCACATGGGGTAACAAAATTGTCCCGGTTGCTAGGGAGGGTAGAGTCACATGGGGTAAACAAATTGGGCCGGTTGCTAGGGAGGGTAGAGTCACATGGGGTAACCAAATTGGCCCGGTTGCTAGGGAGGGTAGGAGTCACATGGGGTAACCAAATTGGGCCGGTTGCTAGGGAGGGTAGAGTCACATGGGGTAACCAAATTGGCCCAGTTGCTAGGGAGGGTAGAGTCACATGGGGTAACCAAATTGACCCGGTTGCTAGGGAGGGTAGAGTCACATGGGGTAACCAAATTGTCCCGGTTGCTAGGGAGGGTAGAGTCACATGGGGTAACCAAATTGTCCCGGTTGCTAGGGAGGGTAGAGTCACATGGGGTAACCAAATTGTCCCGGTTGCTAGGGAGGGTAGCGTGACATGGGGCAACCAAATTTTGCCGGTTGCTTGGGAGGGTAGAGTCACATGGGGTAACCAAATTGTCCCGGTTGCTAGGGAGGGTAGAGTGACATGGGGCAACCAAATTTTGCCGGTTGCTTGGGAGGGTAGAGTTACATGGGGTAACCAAATTGTCCCGGTTGCTAGGGAGGGTAGAGTGACATGGGGCAACCAAATTTTGCCGGTTGCTTGGGAGGGTAGAGTTACATGGGGTAACCAAATTGGGCGGTTGCTAGGGAGGGTAGAGTCACATGGGGTAACCTCCTCGTGGTGGTGATTAGTGGTTCTCTCAATGGGGCCTGTGGTGAGTTGTGTGTGGATCGTGGAGAGTAGTATGAGTCTCCACATGCTGTGAGTCTCCGCGGTGTCACAATGAGTCACGTGATCAGATGCGCGGACTGACGTCTCAGACACGGAGGCAACTGAGACTTGTCCTTCACCACACGGATTGAGGCGAGTAACCGCACCACCACGAAGACTTAAATTGTGGGAATTGGGCATTCCAAATTGGGAGAAAATGGGATTAAAAAAAGACTATTAGGAATGGATACACCAAAGCAAGCGCCCATGCCTAGTTCTTATGGATTAAGGTACCAGTCTCTATTTAATCTCTATTAAAGTGTACCCATGGATGGAGAGTGCATGCATGTCCTGTAGGACTATCACCTTTGTAACAACTGGAATAAGCCATCTGAAAGCGAACATTAACACAAAGTTAGGTGCAATCAAATAAAAACTCTTTGGCAATTGTGCTGTGAGGGGCAGTGCCACAAAACTCATGAATATTAATGTTAAGCACAGTAAAATAGTCTTTTAAATGACATATTTTGATAAACAGTCATTCTTATACTTATAATAACAATTATGTTATATTAAATGGTTGTATTATTATTATTATTATTATTATTATCTGTAAGCAATATCACAAACGCAAGCAGCCTTGTGCCTGAGATAATGAGATTTGTTTTCATTCATATTTTCATTAATACTGTGAAGCTCTTTTGTGCAGCATTTTATTTGACCAAAAATAAAATAAAATTGCAATTTCTTTTGTAATATATATATATCTATACACCAACAAGTGTTTACATACACAGAACTGCCGCTCAATGGATGTTTTGGCAGCATTCGGAGTAAACTCTAGAGACTGTTGTGTGTGAAAATCCCAGAAATACTCAAACCAGCCCGTCTGACACCAACAATCATCCATGTGATTATCTAATCAGCCAATCACGTGGCAGCAGTGCATAAAATCATGCAGATACGCGTCAGGGGCTTCAGTTAATGTTCACATCAACCATCAGAATGGGGAAAATGTGATCTCAGTGATTTGGAGCGTGGCACGATTGTTGAAAGGTTTCCTTGCTGAGCCTTTCAGGTGATGTCCATATAGGACTGGTTTTGCTGTGGATCTAGATACTCGTCCACCTGTTTCCTCCAGCATCTTCACAAGGTCCTTTGCTGTTGTTCTGGGATTGATTTGCACTTTTCACACAAACTACGTTCATCTCTAGGAGACAGAATGCGTCTCCTTCCTGAGCGGTGTGATGACTGTGTGGTCACATGGTGTTTATACTTGTGTACTATTGTTTGTACAGATGAACGTGGCACCTTCAGGTGTTTGGAAATTGCTCCTAATGATGAATCAGACTCATGGAGGTCCACAAATGTTTTTCTGAGGTCTTTTGATTTTCCCATGATGTCAAGAAAAGATGCATTGAGCCTTAAAATACATCCACAGGTACACCTCCAATTCATTACACCTCCTATCAGATGCTGATTGTCTAAAGGCTTGACATCATGTTCTGGAATTTTCCAAGCTGCTTAAAGACACAGTTAACTTAGTGTATGTAAACTTCTGACCCACTGGAATTATGTTATAGTCAATTAAAAGTGACACAATCGGTCTGTAAACAACTGTTGGAAAAATAACTCATGTCATGCACAAAGTAGATGTCCTAAACGACTCGCCAAATTTAATTATCAGTGGTTAAAAAATCTTTTGTAAACCTCTGACTTCAGCTGTATATTTATATTTGTCAATCTCTTCTGCCTTTATTGAGCCATTCTTATAATTTCAGCTGAAATATAAGTTTTATCTCTCTTTCCACACTCTCCACTCATTCTTTAATACATGACGAAAGAGAAACATTAAAGAATGATGGCAAACAAGGAATTTTATTCTAAGTGTTAATACACAAATATACATGAAAGAATTTTGTTTCCCTTCACTTCTGAAATGCTGTTCATTGGCTTTAATACATTCAGTTCCTTTGACACGTACATACATATGACACAACATTGGATATTCTAGGAAAAAGGATTAACAGGTGTTCATTTAGAGTGCAACTGTTTTCGGGAGGATATATTAAATGATTCGTTACCATCTTGTTTTGTTCCTTTAGACTTCCCTGAGTGGTTCATTTGAGACAAAAGCACAAATAAAATCAACACAACAAAGACAAACAACACCTACGATCATATAAATGTAATCCAATTACAAGCAACAACAATAAAAAAGTAGGACTACGTCAGTTTATCAAGGTTACTACTATTAATGAGTCGGAGACAAAAAAACGACTGAAAAAAACAAATGAACTGAAAATCCTACAGACGTGCCGTTCTTAACTTCATAATATCAGTGCAGCGGGATCTCTCAGCTCATTACAAAAGCAGCGCAGAGGTGACGGAGCTCTCTGAAGTTATTACATGATATTTCACTGAATCCCGGATACGTGCCAGCCAAACACAACAGTTAGTGTCAATCCTCAGGCACAATGTTCTCCTCAAGATGAGATATTCTAGATGAAATCTGGACATTGTTGAGGCTGAGATTTACTGATACAGCTGTACATCACCCATCACTGAGGCGGTCCAGAAATGACTGATGCCTTTAATTCTCTTCTCATCACCACTGCATTAAAACATTAAGCGTACATTAAGTGTTACGCAGACATTAAGGAGGAATGTAGTGAAGAGAATGGACCTTATTCACAGCAGTGCCATCTTTCATTTTTGACGAGAATGAAAACGAGATTATGAGGAATAGACGTACTGTCTCTTTAATGGTTTGTGTAGTTGTTTTAAGTGTTTTGGATCATTCCACTGATGAATCATTGAAAACATTTTTGTGAAAATTTGATTATCAACCATTGGTGTTAAAGGACTGAAAGGTAACCCAAAGGTGTAAATAAGTGCGCGTCCAGCTACACTATCAGTAATGGGTCCCTTCTGCCTTGGTATGGTCCACTCGATTTAAGATGCACAGTAAAAACTCAGAGACCCCCTTCATCATTCAGTCATCAGGTATGGGAGTGTTGCAGTTACCGTGGTAGATATGGACCAGTCCGTCACAATGGTAGTAGAGCTGGAATATGTCTCCGTACCCATGTTCCCTCCACCAGGTACAGAGCTGTCGGTTCCACCCGCAGGCCAGCGGGTAAAACAATTCCCCGTGCTCCATCCCGATCATGGTGAAGAAATCCTGATCGCCCAGGTGCCCTCGGAAGTGGTACTTCTCCGCAAGTCGTGTCACACGCTCGGGCTCCAGCAGCTGATTGTATAAGGTGGAGCGACGCATGGCATCAAGATCCAGAAGCATTACTCCACTGTTGAAGCCGGGCAAACCATCTGGTGGAGGGTCTCCTACACGGGACTTAGGATTTTCTTTGCGGTACTGCCAGAACGTATGCCTATAACACAGAGAAGAAACAAATCAGAGAAGAACTACAGAAATTTGAGGAACTAATTTTTACCCCAAAATTCTTAACACCAACTCATGAAACTACAGTACCACATGAACGATGCCATTCAGTGTACTTGTGGGACAATAAAACAGGTGAATCCCATAGACTTACACTGAAGGAGAGGCTTGAGTCAGATCTACAAAGCAGAATATCACAGAGACTTGAAGGTAGACTCTTTTGACAGTAAACCACCACCTAGAACCCCTTAGCACTGTGGCGGTAATTAGGGCATGGTCAACATTTTCAAATTTCCTTGAGATTTCTAGCGTTATTTCTACATTACTTGTGGACAAAAATATGTCCATGTTTTTGTGCTCAAGCTAAAGATTTCTGCTAATAAAGCAGTTTTTATCCTAAGAATTCATAACTGTGGATATAGTGCCATTTCAAGAAATGGAGAGACTAGTTTGTTGAAGAATAGTGCAGGTATGGAAAAATCATAAGAGAAAAATAGTTCAAGACTAAGATAATAAATCAAGGCCACGTCTACATTAATATGTTTTGGTTTGAAATTGCATCTCTTTCTGCACGTTTTGTCGGTCCACACTGAGACGGCGCTTTTAACAGTGAGGACAGGGAAGATGGAGATATCTAAAAACAATAACATTTGAAGGAATGCATTCACACAACGCATTCCTTCATATTCCACACACAGTTAACTGGAGCACAATCGTGTTTCAGACCGTACATTAATAAAAGCATAAATGTGTGTTCCAGTGAGACTCTTATAATGGAGGTCAATGGGTCAATTTTTGGAGGGTTTAAAGTCAGAAATGTGAACATTATAATTAAATAAAAACATACATTAATTCTTCTGTTAAAACTTGTGATTTATTTGAGCTGTAAAGTTGTTTATATTGTCGTTTTGGGGTTTACAATGTTACATCGTCATGGCAACAAAGTTATAAAATTGTCTATAATTTCCACAGTTGTTGTTAATAACTGATTTATGACAGTAAAATCATGTTAACACAAATATTGTTTACCGGTATGTCTTGTGTCTATACTTGTGAAACAGTATTTGAATGTTGACAGATTAAACCCCATTGACTTGCATTGGAAGTGTCTCACTGGAACACACATTTGTGCTTTATTAAAGAAAAGGAGGGGCAAGTGGAAATACATTCTTGTGGTAATCAACATAGTCATAAATACTGTCGATTGAGATTAACTCGTACTGAACCCAGAATATTATTATATTATTATAGTTCATGATACCTAATACATTAATGTTATTGTAAAGAGTTGCCATAAATCTTTTTTTTTCTTTTCAGTTTTCTCACCTGAACCAAAATAGAGCCAGAATCATCAGTTCTCCTCTAGTGATGATCAATGACACTGTTATAATGGTTTAAACGGCATCTAATAACTCAAATCTCTCCTCTGGCAAAATGAAGGTAAGTCAGACTGGAAACTGGAAAATGACATCCTTGTGAGATAATAAAGTGACCGGAATCTATGCTTAAGGTGAACTCATCTTATCGACTGTGGCATGCAGAAAATCCTGAAGTCCTGGAGTGAACTGTAACCTTGAGCTGATCCCGATATATCAAGTGCTGCACACCAGCTGGTGAAGTCCATAACACTGCAATATGAAGGTTATTCAAAGTAGCTTTGAAGTCAATGCCTCCTGCAGAACAATCCTCTGAGGCTTTCCAGAAGTTCAGAGAAACCCTCCTCATCTCTTTCTCTCAAAAAGAACCTCAAACTGGAGGAAACAACAAAGAGCTTTCTGAAGCTGCTGCCCCTCGACTGTTCACTTGACAGATGAAGAAAAGAACTGGAGAGAATGACACAAACTTGAAGCTTTTATCTTTCTCCTAGAGATTCTGATTCAGAGGAGCATCTCAGAGGGACAGATTGCTGGAGTGAGCAGGAGCACACAGGTAAACACGCAGAAAACCACACCAGTCTGGATCTCAGAGAGTTGAGTAATGATTGGTGCTGCAATGAAAGAGTTTGGACTGCTTTCTGCTTCTCTAAGAAGTCTCATGAAAGAAACTTCACATTAGAACTCAAACTTCCATCTTTTTTTTATTAAAAGTTTGTGCTGCGTACTTTCTCCTGATTTGTTTATTAAATGCAGAGAGTAAATGTAAATGTTGGCATCACTTCAATCCAATTACTAAAAAAGAAAAATGACAAAAAGAGCACAAGAAGAACAAGAATGATCAAAAACAAGAGTGTCTGACAGCACTAGGGCTGGGCATCGATACTTTTAGGCACCGACCGAATTGCCTCTAAACAACCGAGTATCAAAAAATGTCTTGTCGTTCGGTACCAAATTTCGATACCTAAGGGGTTAATCTCGGCAACGTTAGTGATAAGCATGTAGCATGCTACATGTGCCCAAATCTAAAAGTGCTGGTGATTGGCTGTGTTTAGGCATCAAGGAAAAACACCAGTTTACGCCGGTTATGCCCAGAGACGCGGCTCACACGTGAGGCTAAAGTGTGTATGTGTCTCAACCCCCATACATGTGAAAGATGTGGAAAAGTTCAAAAGTGTGGCTACATTTCTCCAGGCTCGTTGCCAACAGTGCGCGATGCAATATTTGTGACAAGATAATTGCTGCCAAGACCGGCAACATGACAAATCTGATGAAGCACTTGACAGTGCACAGAACATGCCCACCACACGAGTCCTCCTCCAACATGCCCAGCCCTAGACAGCAGTGACGGGTTAAGACGGATGCCTCACTGCGTGCCCACACTGGAAGAGAGAGTGGCACTAAAGGTTACTCCCATTATTATCAACGGCGCTGGCAGTGTGCTTTTTACATTCATTTTCATTACTGGCTTATACACCATAATTATTCTCCCTTCCCAGAGCAGCATTATTTACCATTATATGGGAATTCATAACACATGTAAAATGAGTAAATTATTTGACATTTTTCTTTTACTGGCATAAAAAAATAGCCATTTGTAAAAAAGTGGGCAAATGCCTGTTAGGTCTTTGTGTGTCAGAATATTTAGGCCACTGTCATATTAAATATTAATTTACATTTATGCATTTGGCAGACGCTTTTATCCAAAGTGACTTACAGTGCACTTATTACAGGGACAATCCCCCCGGAACAACCTGGAGTTAAGTGTCTTACTCAAGGACACAATGGTGGTGACTGTGGGGATCAAACCAGCAACCTTCTGAGTACCAATGTATTATACAGAGCACTTATTACAGGGACAATCCCCCCGGAGCAACCTGGAGTTAAGTGTCTTACTCAAGGACACAATGGTGGTGACTGTGGGGATCAAACCAGCAACCTTCTGAGTACCAATGTATTATACAGAGCACTTATTACAGGGACAATCCCCCCGGAGCAACCTGGAGTTAATTGTCTTACTCAAGGACACAATGGTGGTGACTGTGGGGATCGAACCAGCAACCTTCTGAGTACCAATGTATTATACAGAGCACTTATTACAGGGACAATCCCCCCGGAGCAACCTGGAGTTAAGTGCCTTACTCAAGGACACAATGGTGGTGACTGTGGAGATCAAACCAGCAACCTTCTGATTACCAGTTATGTGCTTTAGACCACTACGCCACTATCACTTTCCATCACATCACATATTCATGAGGCCAAAAATGCAGCATTTAAGATGTAAGGGCATGACTGAGACACTCTGGATGAGGATGACACCCTAATCACTGAAGATCCCAATTACAGCAGAGCTATTACAGGACACAATTAGTGAAATCAGGGTCTGTTTTAGAGGAGAAACAGCGGGTGACACCAGACAAATGTGCATCAGCAGTGTGGGCTGTACAGCTAACACAGTAAAATGAGAAAAGAAATGCTTTAATAGACGGTTCTAAAGCGCTGCATCAACAACACATTTCAAGACAATCACTGTCAGACGTTAAATCCTCTGCTGTGAGTAATGTTCCCATATTTGTGAGGAGTTTAGAGGGATTAAAATCTTTTGCTGAATCTAGCTTATACTGCATAAATAAATAATTGCAGCAAAATGTGTTTAAACTGCTTGATGTCGTGAGTTAGACGTGTAGCCGTGTTATCTTGCAGTTCTGCACTTTTGAACACAAAGCGAGGATCGCTCTGAGACTCCCAAGCTCTGTTTACATTGAAGTGCAACACTTTGGATTCAGGATGTGCTTAAGCGGTTTTGTGCCACTCTGTATTGAAGCCTAGAAATGTGTTAAAACATGCTAAACATGCAAGCCCCACCTCGTTATGTGGTAAAAGATGCTTACAATGCCTAGCAACATGCTACCATTGCCTAGTTTCACGCTATACATGCTAGCAATGCCTAGCTACCTGTTAAAAATACTAACACAGTGGGCCTGGGAAGCTCAGCGAGCTCAACGCTGACTATCACATCTGGAGTCGTGAGTTTGAATTCAGGGCATGCTGAGTGACACCAGTCAGGTCTTCTAAGAAACCAAATTGGGCCGGTTGCTAGGGAGGGCAGAGTCACATGGGGTAACCTCCTCATGGTCGCTATAATGTGGTTTGTCATAAGTGGGGCATATGGTGAGTTGTGCATGGATGCCATGGAGAATAGATTACGTTCAAGATTAGATGTCACTGGGCAAAATACAAGTACAGAGCCAATGAAATGCAGTTAGCATCTAACCAAAAGTGAAAGTAGCAATATGTATATATAAAATTTGTGAGTATATACAATATGTTTTTTTTGAGTGCAAAGATATGATGTAGAGAAGCAGAGACCAGCTCAATACAAATGTCTATGTATACAGTACAAGGTTCATTTAAAGAAGCATAAAACTGAAGGTGCATTGTACAGAATGAGGTATAAATATGTAAATATATTTATATGGCCGGTGTCCATAACATTTCAAGCGGCATCAAGAGGTAGAAGTTATGTGCAAGAAATGTGCAAGGGAATGTGCAGGGGAAAAATTAATAATAAAAAAATATATATATATTTATATTATATATAAAAAAATACAAATATGTAGTTCGAGTGTGAGATTGTTGTTGGCACACCACACTGCCAGGTGCTGTATCTCTTCCCTGTAGGCTGTCTCACCGTCGCCGCTGATCAGGCCTACCACCGTGGTGTCATCTGCAAACTTGATTATGGAGTTGGAGCCATACTCCGGTATGCAGTCGAGGGTGAAGAGGGAGTAGAGGATTGGACTCAGCACACAGCCCTGTGGTGCATCAGTGTTAAAAGTGAGGGTAAAGGATTTGTGGTTGCTGACTGACTGTGGTCTGTTAGTGAGGAAGTCCAAGGTCCAGTTGCAGAGGGAGGGGCTAATGCCAAGATCAGTGAGCTTGGAGATCAGCTTGGATGGGATCACAGTATTAAAGGCAGAACTGAAAAATCAATGAATAGCATTGAAATAATAGTGTGGGACTCCACACATGCTAGGTCTCTGCAGGTAACACGCTCAACAAGTCACGTGATAAATTGCGCGGATTGACTGCCTCATATGCAGAGGCAACTGAGATCCACCACCCGGATTAAGGCGAGTCACTATGCCACAACGAGGACTTAAAGAGTACATTGGGATTTGGGTATTCCAAATTGGGGAGAAAAAGGAAATAAAAAATTCTAGCACCACCTAGCAACATGCTAGCACCACCTAGCTATGTGGCAAAACATGCTTACAATGCCTAGCAACATGCTACCATTGCCTAGCTACATGCTGACATATGCAGCAACACCTATCAACATGCTACATGCTAAACGAATCTATCTATCTATAAATCTCCAAGCTTTCAAACTTTTTTAAGGCTTTTTCAAGCCAATATGAAGTTTGTATACAATCTTTTCAATCTAGTTTTTTTCTATGATAGTTTTCCTCAATAAGATTTTATAGTTATTTAGCCTATTTATTTGTTGCCCAACTGTTGGTAAACATGTTGAAATGTTAACTTAGTGTCCATATATCCCTCTGAAATACATCTGATCAGGGTCACTTGAAAATAACAGGCCTAATTATACATTATCAAATCAAATCACTTTATTGTCACACATGTACACGAGTGCAACAGTAGGTGAAAGTCTTGTGTGCAGTTCTGAGCAACATAGCAGTCATGACAGTGACGAGACATATACCAATTACAATAAACAACATACTTACACAACACAATTTACATATCAAATGTACACATACTTACACAACACAATAATTATATACAATGTACACATACTTACACAACATATAATTATATACAATATACAGTAAACAATACACACAATATAGAATACACATACAATAACAATTAAAAATAAAGAGTATATAAAAAATATATATGCAGTAGTTGTATTGAGGAGAATATATCTGACAGTCCAGTGTGAGATATAAGATAAGTGCAGTGCTGATTATCGATCGTGAGAGATCAAGTGTTCAGAAGTCTGATTGCTTGGTTTTTGTGATGTAAAAGAATGAGACAAAGATAAATCATGTCAGAAATGTTTCCACTTTTAATGTGACCTTTATGTGAACAATTCAATTGAAAAACAAACTGAAATCTTCATGGGCGACAATTAAAATCCTTAAAATAACCTGGTTGCATAAGTGTGCACATCCTCTTCTAACTGGGGATGTGTTCAGAATTAACCAATCACATTCAAACTCATGTTAATAGAAGTCAATACACACCCGCCATCATTTAAAGTGACTCTGATTAATCACAAATAAAGTTCACCTGTTCTAGTAGGATATTCCTGACATTTTCTTAGTTGCATCTCAGAGCAAAAGCCTTCCAAAGCATAAGAGGGACCTCATTGTTGAAAGATATCAGTCAGGATAAGGGTATAAAAGAATTTCCAAAGCATTAGATATACCATGAACACAGTGAAGACAGTCATCATCAAGTGGAGAAAATATGGCACAACAGAGACATTACCCAGAACTGGACGTCCCTCCAAAATTGATGAAAAGACGAGAAGAAAACTGGTCAGGGAGGCTTCCAAGAGGCCTACAGCAACATTAAAGGAACTGCAGGAATTACTGGCAAGTACTGGCTGTGTGACCACAATCTCCCGTATTCTTCATATGAATGGCCTATGGGGTAGGGTGGCAAGACGGAAGCCTTTTCTTACAAAGAAAAACATCCAAGCCCGGCTGAAGTCTGCAAAAACAAACATCAAGTCTCCCAAAAGCACGTGGGAAAATGCGTTTGGTGCAAAAACAACACTGCACATCACCCAAAGAACACCATACCCACAGTGAAGGATGGTGGCGGCAGCATCATGCTTTGGGGCTGTTTTTCTTCAGCTGGAACTGGGGCTTTAGTCAGGGTGGAGGGAATTATGAACAGTTCCAAATACCAGGCAATTTTGGCACCAAACCTTCAGGCGTCTGTTAGAAAGCTGAAGATGAAGAGGAAGTTCACCTTTCAGCACGACAATGACCCAAAGCACACCTCCAAATCCACAAAAGCATGGCTTCACCAGAAGCAGATTAATGTTTTGGAATGGCCCAGCCAGAGCCCAGACCTGAATCCAATTGAACATCTGTGGGGTGATCTGAAGAGGGCTGTGCACAGGAGATGTCCTCGCAATCTGACAGATTTGGAGTACTTTTGCAAAGAAGAGTGGGCAAATATAGTCACGTCAAGATGTGCCATGCTAATAGACTCCTACCCAAAAAGACTGAGTGCTGTAATAAAATCAAAAGGTGCTTCAACAAAGTATTAGTTTAAGGGTGTGCACACTTATGTAACCAGGTTATCGTGATTTTTTTTTATTAAATTGTTCATGTTATAGGTCACATTAAAGGTGGAAAAAGTTTTGACATGATTTATCTTTGTATCATTACATCACAAGAACCTGGCATTTTAACAGGGGTGTGTAGACTTTTTATATCCACTGTATGTGTTGAGAGCAGTGTGTATTGTAGATGCAATGGCATCATCAGTGGAGCGGTTGTTGCGGTAGGCAAACTGCAATGGGTCCAAAGAGGGGGGCAGAACAGAGCAGATGTAATCTCGGATTAGCCTCTCAAAGCATTTGCTGATGATGGGGGTCAGAGCAACAGGACGCCAGTCATTTAAACAAGTGATTTTGGCTTGCTTAGGTACAGGCACAATGGTGGACGTTTTGAAGCATGTGGGGACTACAGACAGGGAGAGGGACAGGTTTGTCCGTAAAAACACCAGCCAGTTGGTTTGCGCACGCTCTGATGACACGGCCCAGAATGCCATCTGGACCCGCGGCTTTACGGATGTTCATACGTCGGAAGGAACGGGTTACATCCGCAACAGAGACGGAGAGTTGTTATTATTATCATTATTATCTTTAACTCCGACTAGTCGACTAGTGGTTCAAACAACCGTCTGACTAGTCAATTATAAAAATTAATAGTTTTTCACATCCCTAGTACGTACCTACCTAATGCTAATGCTACAAGATGCTGTGTCAATTAAAAATGATAATCATCCTTTAAAATGTATCTTGACACACCCACATTCTGTTATTCACTGCAATGCATCTGTTTTAGCTCAAGAGTGCAATCGGTCTGAGTAAGTCATCATCAGTGCTTGGCACACATCCAAAATACGAATGCTCATTTTAGCATTCAAATGTGCATTTTTATCTTAAATTCAACGAATATTCGAATTTTCATTTGACAGCCTTTGCGGGCTGAGAAAGCAGAATGGCACAAACTACTTCTCCCTGGCTCCATTAACTCCAGAGGAATGTCAGATGGCACCTTCATATTTCATGTCCAGTTTTAGTGTCTTCTTTACGAGTGTCTGTCTGAGAGGATGTACGTGCTCTACAGCACACAATAAACAGCTGGACGGCTTTTCAATTCAACATGTAACATCTCTCACTAAGTGTTTGCTTCAGAAAGGAATGGGCATCTACATGATAAAGGAGAGCTAACAAAACAAGCTGCTGAAACCAGCCTGAGCCGGACTGCTGATCTTAGCAGGTTTGAGCTGGTCTCATATCCTGAGGATCTGGCACAAATTCAATCATTTATTTGATAATTTCATCATTACGCATTTTATGTGTGTGTCTGTTTTACCGTCCTGCAGCAGGTGAAAATGGCAAGTGAGATCTGTTAGTAATGGGTCTGGAGTACAAACACTGAAGGACTACTAACACACTCAAGTCCTCACATCAAAGTATGAGCAATAGTAACAGCTTACTTAGTAGCCTTGACAACCACCACTAATGAGGTCATGACCTCCACCTGCCTCTCAACAGCCAACAGGTCCAATGGGTCTTTATACTCGAACTAGGTAAACCAACACATTTACTTCTGTCATTCTGTACAATATTTCAATAGTAAAAATTATCATCTGCATTTCAGGGAAGAGCCCGGGAAATGAGAGCATCATGATTTGTTTGTCATGTCAAGAACCAAAACAAAATTATTGCTGTAGGGTTTTGAACTGATGCATCTCCACACTCTATGCTTGTGTATTTAACGCCTGATCCGTTATTAAAATCATGATCAATGCAAATGGATGTGTTTCCTGGGACACTGAAACATACAGTGAAAAGGAGGGAAGACAAAGAGATAGGGACACAAATGAAAATAAACAGCTTTTAATGCATTCGGTGAAATGGAATGACGGACTTTGACAAAAGCACTGTGGAGAGGCAGCGATGTATATTGATATTCAGATTTATATTCCACAACAGATGTTTATTATATTTCTCTGTTGACCTCGACTGATAAACACTCATTTTAAGACAACATTTTAGTATGCTTATAAAAAAATAAAGGTGTTGGTGTCCTCTAGAATTGTGTTCATACAGTGAAACACAAGGAATCCATGTTCTCTGCTGAACCCACATCAGTGTGCTCCACAGTGGACTACTACCCAACATTCACCGCTGCTGATCCTCTCGACCAATCACAGTGGACTACTACCCAACAGTCACCGCTGCTGATCCTCTCGACCAATCACAGTGGACTACTACCCAACAGTCACCGCTGCTGATCCTCTCGACCAATCACAGTGGACTACTACCCAACAGTCACCGCTGCTGATCCTCTCGACCAATCACAGTGGACTACTACCCAACAGTCACCGCTGCTGATCCTCTCGACCAATCACAGTGGACTACTACCCAACAGTCACCGCTGCTGATCCTCTCGACCAATCACAGTGGACTACTACCCAACAGTCACCGCTGCTGATCCTCTCGACCAATCACAGTGGACTACTACCCAACATTCACCGCTGCTGATCCTCTCGACCAATCACAGTGGACTATTACCCAACATTCACCGCTGCTGATCCTCTCGACCAATCACAGTGGACTATTACCCAACATTCACCGCTGCTGATCCTCTCGACCAATCACAGTGGACTATTACCCAACAGTCACCGCTGCTGATCCTCTCGACCAATCACAGTGGACTATTACCCAACAGTCACCGCTGCTGATCCTCTCGACCAATCATTGTTTTGGTGGATGCTCGTGTCACTATGTAGTGTGTGTATGAGCGCGAGCAACAGGCTGCAGTTCACTGAATGGCCACAGGTGTCACTAATAACAAGCGTTTCTCAATCTTACATACCGCAGCTTTAAGTTACCTTTCTACTGCTGTTCTGCCATCATTTGAGCAGCCGAGCCCCTGAGTAAATTATGTAAAACAGCAGCTATTACAATGAAAGAACAATTTGTTCTGAACTCTCTCAAACCCTGTCAAGTACTTTTGTGTTGTGCAGAACACTGAAGGTGCCTGTGTACCAAAACAATTCTGCACTGTTGTCTGCCTGATGTCAAATGCTGAGGTGTAACTCTATTTTTCCAGAAAGACAGTTCACTTACACTAGCATACAGATGACCTCAAAGCAAACACACATGGACTAAAACTGCAAAAAGAGAGAGTTTTTTAAGAATGTTCATGCATCTCTATAACGACGCAATAAGTGACCAGATCTTTTATGCTCCAAAATAGACAAAAACACTATAAAGGCACAGAAGAAATCAATACAACTTGAGCATTATATTCAAAGTCTTCTGAGGCCATACGATAGCTTTGTGTGAGGAGAGATATTCAATTATTAATCACTCTAGTTTGAATATGTGGGATAATGAATGAGATTTGAGAGCTCCGGTAGATTTTCAGTAAATAATGATTTTAAGCTTGACAGACGTGGTTAATGTATGGAAAAGAGCCGCATGAAGATTCTTCAAAATTCTTCTGGAAAAAAAAAATAACATGTTTGAAACAAGAAGAGGGTGAATAAGTAATGACAAATCATTTATTTTTGGATGATCTATCCTTTAGAGACAAGACTCGAACAAAAATCCAACGCAAAATCTGCTTTAACTTTTAAAAGTGTCTGGAAACCCCACGAGAACACGAACAGAATCTGGAAGAGGATCTTATGCAATGACACTCTGAAATATATTATACAGTGCTCGGAGACACCACTGAATTGAAATGTCTCATGAAGGATTTGATTGATGAACTCTGAGCTCTGGTGTCAGCGTGGGACAGAAGACGAGAATGATTCCAGAGGAAGAGACTGAGACAAAACTGCTGAAAACTCATTCTGAGATTAAATCAAGGCATAAAACAAGTGATATGTGCTAGGTCATTATTTCCACAATAACATTCTTTGAACACATACAGTACGACTCATGATGCAGGGGTGTTGATATCTGCAGATGTACAAGAAGAAGAAATGATCCTTCTCTCATCATTTACTCACACTTATGGCATCACAAACGCTTTCTTCCAGGAGGTTTGAGGTGTTTATATACACAGTGCTTTCAGAAAATATTCATACCTCTTATTGTTTTCACATTTTGCTATGATGCGGTCTATCTACACTTAAACATGGTTTTCTGTAAAGCTGCGTAAAGTGCTATACAAATAAAAATGACTTTATTGACTATTATAATTATTTATGAGACGTTATAACATATTATAAGGTGTATTATGAGACTTTATTAATGCATTATAAATATAGGCTTCATAGAAAGTGTTCACATTATTCAGTGACATATCTGTGGATCTCGTCTTTGGACCAGAACGAGTTAATCCAACACTCTTAACACTCTCTGTGCTAATAACTTCTCTATTATACTACTCAATCAATGCGGAGTGACATATGAACATTTACCAGCCAGCGGTCAATCAATTTGATTTGCATCGTGCGAGATTAACTTGAATCATGATCGTTCAGACGAAGGTCGCGATGCATCAGAATATCTATATTTGTACCCACCCCTGCGCTTCAGAAGACATGGATTAAACCACTGGAGTCGCATGGATTATCTTTGTCTTTTTGTAGTGAAAGTGTTTAGACCCCATTGACTTGTATTGTATGGATATATTCCCATCATATCTCCATCAAAACATCTTCATTTGTGTTCTGCAGAAGACAGAAAGTCTGAGTTTGAGATGCCATAAGGATGAGAGAATGATCATTGCTGGTTGAACTGTAATTCACTTTTGATTAAGCTAAATCAGTTCAATGATGTAACACACAGACTCTTGCACTCCTGATGGACCAGCAAAACTGCAAAGGGAGGTGTTGACACACCGATACTGTATCTGGTACCACATCCTGACTTTTCCGTGTTTTATCCTAGTGCTTCCCATCACCAGCCGTGTTCTCCATAAGCTTTGACATACTGTATGAAGACAGTCCAGAAGCTGCCATTCCAAACAGTCTCAAAGCTTACGGAGAACATGGCTGGTGATGGGAAACACTAGGATAAAACACGGAATGGGCATGACGTGGCACCAGATACAGTAAGTGAGAGCAGGAAAGGCACAGCTGCGGAAAGTGACGTAAGTCCAGAGCCGGAATGTTTAAAGAGTGAAATGGATCTTTAGCCGTGCAGTAACTCTGAAGCAGGACAAAGAGCCTTCGGGTGCACGTGAGACCTGATACAATCTGTTTGTATAGACTGGAGTCTGTAATCACTTCCTGTCCTGAAGTCTAGCAAGAGGATTGTTCCATATAAATGAATGATTTAATGAACAAAACATTTCAGTTTTTTTACTTCAGCTACAGAGAACATAAACATTTCATCACAACACTGAAAACTCATGATGCGTGTCATTTTATGAACAGATAGTCCCGCCCCAAACAAACAGAGCAATGTTTTTATATCGCCACAGAGTCTCATATCTACATATGACAGCTGGAATAGGAGGAAATAACAAAGTGACACTTCATGGAATCTGACTTTTCTATAACATCAAGACATTTAATGGAAATCTTCATCACAAAAGCAGGAATTCCAGTTATGGTGTGAACAGACATGGCTGGATTGATAACAAATGAAGTCCAGCTGAAGAAGATTTGTCTCGTGCTTATGCAAACATTGCAGAATTCCTCAGTCTGATGCTTCCATACCTTACTGGGAAAACACTCTCTCCTGATGAACCCATTTCTCAGTTCAGTGACATGTCCAATGAGAGCCCGAAACATCACGTTTTTGACTATTGGTGAGCTCATTAAATAGATTTGGAAGTAACTTAGTTAATGAGACTCAAAAGGCTTTATCTCATTATCATATTAAATGTTTATTTTTGTGAGACAAAAGGTAGAGTCGCACCTTTCTTTTATTCATCAGGGATTGATTGGTTTATAAAAAATGGCATTTTATATCTGAAGAGTTAAACAGCGACAGTTAACATTATCCATTCGTGATGCAGCGGAAATGGGAATTCAGAAAAAGAGGAAGTTCTTTGGAATGAAACAGGAATATGCAGAATGAAATAAATTGGGTCCATTTTGGTTTGATGTTGACTTTAATGAATCTTTCTGTGGTCACAGATGTATGTATTAAAGCACACAGATCTTCATGAACATGTGTTCATACATTCTTGTGCCGGCTGAACACGCAGCGTCCTGTTTCCTCGAGACATTTGCTTACAAACAGTCCTCACATCCTGACCCGACATGTTTGTGTTTGGAACAGGACGTGCACACAATGAGGAACACAAAAACACATTCCAGTCCAAATTCTGTCAGACACCAAAGTCTCCAACATATCAGAACTGCGATCTGTGTCTCTATTGTCACATCAAGAGCCAAAACTCAATAATTATCACTGAACCGACACGTTTATATGAGACTTGCAGTAGTGCTGCACCATTAATCATGTATTATTTGAGATTAGTGGCTTCTGCAATTAATGAATCAAAAGTTTCCGAAGTCAAAAACATGATGTTAAGTGCATCTTTCTCAAAGAAACAATGGGGAAGGTCCCTTGAGAACCTTGAACCCAAAACTGTTTGTTTCTCAGCCCAGATAGTAAACCCCTAAACTCTCACACACACACTGACATTCTTAAATGATGAAGCAGTAATTAAACGGGCTTTCACAGAATTTGTTTGTCTCCATCTGCCACTCTCAGCTATTTAATATTCACATTTTTACTAGATCATGTTATTCTGTATGCACGCACACACACACGCACACACACACGCAAAGACACACACACACACGCACACACACACACGCACAGACACACACACGCACACACACACAAACAAACAACCGCAATTCGCCACTAAGTGGCGGTGACGTCACCACGACACTTGTGCCAGGCTATGTGCACGTTAAGGCCACGTGAAGTGTCGAACGCCCGCTGGCAGGAGGCCACGGGACAGATCCAACCGGTGACACGGGTCGAATGACTGATATGACTGGCTGATGCACCACCTGTGCCCCCTACTGTGCCAACTTGCTGTGCTTTAGCCACCCTGCGCTCTGCTCGTTGTTTTGAGTGTCGCTCCTCTTGCCTCCATCTGGCCAGCAGCATCCTTCACAAGCTTCCTCCATAGAGGCCGATCTTGACACCGCTGGTACCAGTCATCCGCAAGTCCACTCAGCTCCACATCCTCCTGTACCACATCACTCCATCTCTTCTCCAGCCCGTGCTGCACCCGCTTAGCCCCCTCTATCCGGCCGAACAAAAACTGTTTAGGCATGCGGTGGCCGGGCATGCGGTCTACATGACCCAGCCAACGCAACCTTGCCTGCCGGAGGAGCTCCCCGATGGGACTTTGTCCACATCTTTCAAAGACTTGTGAGCTCCTCACACAATCCAGCCTGGTTAAACCCAGGATAGATCTTAGGCAGCCCAGCCTAAATGTTTCTAGCCGGCGATGATGTTCCATTAGGGGGGGTCCACGTTTCGCAAGCACAGAGAAGGGAGGGAAAGACCGTGGCCGAGAATACTTGAAGCTTTGTGCGGAGCGACAAACGGGGTAGCTTCCACACAGCGTTACGCAACCGATGAAAAGATAATGCCGCTCAACTGATTCGGAGTGAGACCTCTGCTGTCAAACCGGAGCTGGTCATAAGCACACTTCCCAGGTATGGAAAACACTCCACTCTCTCCACAACTGCCCCATCACCAATTGGGAGCTGTGGGGGGGGGGTGGAGTGTCCGATGGTACATAATACCCAGGCAGGTGCTTAGTTTTGGTTGGGCTGATGGTAAGGCCCCATCTCTTGGTGGCAAGCTCCAGGTTCATCAGCAGCGCCTCCAACTCCTCCTCTGAGTGAGCAGCAATCACCAGATCATCAGCATACATAATGTGGTTGACCAATAGGGAGCATCCCTTGAGCGCACCCGGGCACTGATCAACCTCTCATTATATCTGTACCACATGGAAATTCCTCCAGTACAGCCATCGAAGGCTTCACGAACCACATGGTCGAAATAGATATTAAATAATGTGGGAGCCAGAGGACATCCCTGTCGCACTCCAAGGTGAACAGGGAATGGCTCCGACTCCTGACCACATAGTTTTACCCGGGCCCGCTCACCGTCATGAAGGTCCTTAATGATCGCGAGCAGCGGGTCTGGGACTACGAAAGCACGAAGAACAACCCAGAGCCCAGTTCTACTGATGGTATCATAGGCCTTGACCAGGTCAATAAAGCAGAGATGTAGGTCTTGCTGGAATTCCCTACACCTCTGCTGTAGCAGACGGACAGAGAATATGGCATCCGTGCAAGACCGCCCCTTCCTGAAACCACACTGGGGCTCCGCAAGTCTCTCCTCAGCATGCCTGGCAAGGCGATGTTGAATAATCCTTGCCAGGACCTTTCCCGGCACACTGAGGAGTGAGATGCCCCTATAGTTATTACAATCTGTGCGCTCCCCTTTTTAAAGAGAGGGACCACCAGGGCATCCTTTCAATCCTGCAGAACTCGTCCAGTGGTCCAGACTGTTGTTATGATGTCATGTAGGGCAGTCTGTGCACAAACACCACCCTCCCTCAGCATTTCACTGGGGAGATCATCTCTGCCCGGTGCCTTTCCTGGTCTCAGGCTCCGGATCGCCTTCAGTACTTCCTCCAAAGATGGTACCTCAGCCAGCCACCCACATGCACACACACACATACAGACACGCACACACACACACACACACACACACAGACACACACAAACACACACACACACATGCACACAGACACACACACACACACACACACACACACGCACACACAGACACGCACACACACGCACACGCGCACACACACACACACACGCACACACACACACACACACACACACACACACACACGTAACTAAAACCTTGTGTTATGGTATTAAATTTAATTTCACGGTAAATCAAATGTAAAAATGTTTTAATAAATGTGGTAATTGTTTTTGGGATAATCCAGTGAATGAAATCATTTACAACTGAAATATTCTTCATCTTATTTGATTATTTTGATCTTGATGGATGGTTACAAAACTAAATATTAACAGTAAAACATAATAAATGGATCTTTCTCTGCTCTATATTAACTTCATAATATCTTCATCTGAACTTTGCACTTTAATATGTCAACTCTTTATCATCACAGAATGAACACGAGTCTTTATAAATCATTGAATGTTTCAGTGCCACGTGGAGTTAAAGGGTGTGTGTAATTGTTCACATATTGAGCCTTTCAATCCGATTAGAGAATTCCCAGTATTTGCACTTGTTCCAGCTCAGTGAGGATTCCGGACTCTTGGAACGCGCGGTCAGAACAGAGAGACTCACAAACAAGACACGAGACTTCAGTGATCTTCAGATTGTCTTGAGCTTCTCTCAGTCCTTCATCAGTCAAGCAACAGAAACACTGATTACAGTAATAACTCAATTACAGATTGAGTTTCAGAGGACTGTGCGGTTAACAACAAATGAACATTTACCCCATTTACTTTTTAATTCATGTTCTTGGTCTTAATATATACTTTGATTCATCAGTGCACATGATTACAGTCAAAGTTCAAAATATAATTAACATCATGTCACAGTTGCAGCGTGACATCACAGCAATGAAACTAATGTTTTGTCCTGAGCAGGTTATTGGACAACAGAAGACATTAAATGAGAGATAAATCACCACCAACTTACTGCTTCAGCACATAGAAAATCACAAAAGAAAAAGAACCAAAACAAAGTAATGCATAACAGTGCTGATAAACAGAACAGTTTAGCGTATCGTTTGTTTTAAATCGATACAGTCACACTTCATTAGCTAAAGATGTTCTCCACTAGCGAACACAAGTCTTGTGAAGAGATGTCATCAGCATCAGAGTCACACAAACATGCTGCATCAGTGGAAATCAGTGAGTCATGAGGTTTAAAAGGACAAGAATTAATTACAGTGCTCAAGTGTGTTCTTGTGCTGCATCAGATATTTACATCAATAAACTACAGCTGCTGATGCACATATCTCAATGGATGATTATACTTATTTGTTCTTCACAAGTGTGTGTGTGAGAGAGAGACAGTGATTGTGTGTGTGTGTGTGTGTTTGTGAGAGAGAGACAGTGATTGTGTGTGTGTGTGAGAGAGACAGTGTGTGTGTGTGTGTGTGTGTGTGTGTGTGTGGATGTGAGAGAGAGACAGTGATTGTGTGTGTGTGTGTGTGTGTGTGTGTGTGATGTGAGAGAAAGAGAGTTTGTGTGTGTGTGAGAGAGTTTGTGTGAGACAGTGATTGTGTGTGTGTGTGTGTGTGAGTTTGTGTGTGAGACAGTATGTGTGTGTGTGTGTGAGAGAGACAGTGTGTGTGTGTGTGTGTGTGTGTGTGTGTGTGTGTGTGTGTGAGAGAGACAGTGTGTCTGACAGTGATTGTGTGTGTGTGTGACTGTGTGGATGTGAGAGAAAGAGTTTGTGTGTGAGAGAGTTTGTGTGTGTGTGAGAGAGTTTGTGTGAGACAGTGATTGTGTGTGTGTGTGAGTTTGTGTGTGAGACAGTGTGTGTGTGTGTGTGAGTGTGTGTGAGAGAGACAGTGAGTGTGTGTGTGTGTGTGTGTGAGACAGTGATTGTGTGTGTGTGTGTGTGTGTGTGTGAGAGACAGTGATTGTGTGTGTGTGTGTGTGTGTGAGAGACAGTGATTGTGTGTGTGTGTGTGTGTGTGAGAGAGACAGTGATTGTGTGTGTGTGTGTGTGAGACAGTGATTGTGTGTGTGTGTGTGTGTGTGTGTGAGAGACAGTGTGTCTGACAGTGATTGTGTGTGTGTGTGAGAGAGTTTGTGTGAGACAGTGATTGTGTGTGTGTGTGAGTTTGTGTGTGAGACAGTGTGTGTGTGTGTGTGTGTGTGTGTGAGAGAGACAGTGATTGTGTGTGTGTGTGTGTGTGTGTGTGTGAGAGACAGTGATTGTGTGTGTGTGTGTGTGTGTGTGTGTGTGTGTGTGTGAGAGACAGTGTGTCTGACAGTGTGTGTGTGTGTGTGTGTGTGTGTGTGTGTGTGTGTGTGTGTGTGTGTGTGTAGAGAGAGACAGTGTGTCTGACAGTGATGTGTGTGTGTGTGACTGTGTGGATGTGAGAGAAAGAGTTTGTGTGTGAGAGAGTTTGTGTGAGTATGTGTGTATGACAGTGGTTGTGTGTGTGAGAGAGTGTGTTTGTGTGTAAAGTCACACTTTATTAGCTAACCCTTTTCTCCCCAATCTGTAACGCCCAATTCCCAATGCGCTCTAAGTCCTCGTGGTGGCGTAGTGACTCAATCCGGGTGGCAGAGAATGAATATCAGTTGCCTCCACATCTGAGACCGTCAATCCGCGCATCTTATCACGTGACTTGTTGAGTGTGTTACCATGGAGACGTAGCGCTTATGAAGGTTTCACGCTTTTCTCGCGGCATCCACGCACAACTCACCACACGCCCCACCGAGAGCGAGAACCACATTATAGCGACCACGAGGAGGTTACCCCATGTGACTCTACCCTCCCTAGCAACCGGGACAATTTGGTTGCTAAGGAGAACTGACTGGAGTCACTCAGCACGACCTGAGATTCAAACTCACGACTCCAGGTGTGATAGTCAGCGTCAATACTCGCTGAGATACACAGAGCCCCACAATAGGAGAGTTAATTAAAATAAACTAAAGCAACACAATAAAGTATTGTCGCAACTTTATTATATTGCACTCTACATTTAAATTTGTAAAATGGAGGTTTAATTAATCTGTTTGAGTTGGAACAACATTAGTCATTTGTGTGGTGTTTATGTAGCATTGATTGTAAACTATTGGCAATATTTTAGAAAGGCTGCATTACTACAACAGAAGCCTTAAACAGTGACTAAACAGCTATTTGTCTGCTAGTTCATATTTTTAAATTCGACACTGTCTAGGTGAAACCAGCTAAATAGGAATTTTAAAATCGGATGTTATTACAGTTTGCACGGATGAATCTTTCACAAGACCAGAAACGTGTACTAAGAAAGCCAATGTACTGATTTCATGTTGACTAGGGATGGGAGAATATATTGAATTTCGATAGATCGCACACCAAAAATGTTAGAAAAGTAAGAACTGGAATACCTGGAAAATCTCCTTGTTTTGATGAAGTGCTTGAGATTAAACCGATCGTTTCCTCCGTGTAATGTGTGTCCATCAAAGATGAGGCGACTCCACTTTCATTAAACAACGAGTCTTTAATATCTTTTCTGTTCTTTACGGTGGGATCAAAAAGTATTTAATAATTCTCGTTGATGTTCGCTGAAGCGGAACACTGTGAGCCGCTCGTTGAACTCTTAAAGTGACAGTAACCTTTTTAGTGTTTCTTATACAAATGAATGTAAACTGAACGTTATTACTTATAAATGATACACATTATTCCAAACAGTGATCATCTCATTATTATATACACAATTTCATGATATAACATTAATTCATATAATACACACAGTTCTTCAGGACCGGTTCTGTTCAGTTCTGTTGTTCTGCATCTGATCAGACTGAATGTAGCTCACTATTTCTGATCTTTTCTTATAGACAAACTCTTATTATTTCAACTTTGAGCATTTATATGGTGTATTAAAGAACTCGATTTTCATGAGGAATTCAGCATTATTGACCAATAAATAAATAAAATAAATAAAACGTGGGTATAGGTTATATTCACTGGTTCAAAGATGTCATTGTGGATCAGATCCATAATGCATTGTGTTTAACAGAAGAAGATTGTTTTGGATTTATGGAGCGCAGGGAGGTTAATAATACTGTTGTCACTTTAATTATTGAGCTAATATAAGGGATAATATCATGTCTGACTTTATGCTAACCAACAGATGGTAAGTAGACTGCTGATTATGTGAATAAATCTGCATATCATTATTGGAACATTTACTGAACCAATAGATGAAATATAAACTATATTTATATTATATTATACATTTGTCAAATCCTTTTACCCAAAGTGATGAAGTGCATTCAAGGTATACATTTCTTTCAGTTTGTTTGTAGATTTAGTTGTTATGTAAAGTAAATCTGTCATCTATACAGGAAGAGAAGTCTGATCTTTAAATCAAGAAGGCTCACAGAATTAAAAACGTAATGGCGTGTAACACGTTAAGGACAGATAATATCGCCTTTCCAAGTGTATTCTCCAAATATGCACAGTATAATACATCATAATTGGGAAGAACAACAATTGACTTATTTTGCTTATATAGATGAGCACAGTTATGAACAATGAGACAGAAATCTGAACTAAACTTTCTTCATTTAAAGTGTGTTTAATTCTTCAGTCAGTAGCAAAAGTAATCAGAGACGGTCTCTGTAACACATTGGTATTATTATTGTCATTATGATTGAATAGTAGAATAATAGAAGTTTCTGCATAATTTTGATGCATTTTTACACCCCTCCATACTATTATTGAGCGTAAAACCTTGATTTCATTTGAGTGTGCAAGCATTCATTTTCAGTGGCATTTTCACACCTTGGAACACCTGTATATGCCCCTGCTCTGTCAGAGGGGCACCTCAGCAAAAGGGCAGATGCTGGAGCCCCTAGAGACACCCCACCTGCACATACTGTACACACACAATAACAGCAAACAGTCTCACACAGAAGCAGAAAAACAGCTCCTTTGTGAACTCCTATCACAGATCTGAGCTTCCTACTCGTGTGTCGGTGTCTGAACAATGAAGCTCTCAGAAACGCTTTCCTGAAAGCTCTCGTCACATGGTGGCCAGTTCTCCTGGAGAACACTGTGAAAAGATGCACTTCTATTGGGCTCTAAATGTGTGACTTTGCCAGACCACATTGACCGATTCACCATTCTGTTTTGCATGTCATGTGAACCAGGAGGACGAGAGTCTCTTTCAGGCTTGTAAAAAGCGGTTTTGTTCAAACTGGGGACAGTGATGATGGGGATGCAAATGTCACCATCTTGGCAAACAAAGACCTTCCATTTCTTTGATATCAAGAAATTATTACTGAAAAGGTACGAAACGTTACTAGATGGTAGCACCATAATCACGTATCATCATATTTACATGATCCTACCATGGTAGATGTTCAAATGAGAATGCAATAACCGTGGTCTCATGTGTGTGAGGGACTTCTTGTTCAATGATACCTGTACACCGGCTGCATCTCTCTAGTGATTCCAATGATGGCCTCGGGAGGGAAGCGGCTAAACTCTTGGAAGAGATCTCTGATGTTGCTCCTGAATTTGAGGTCCAGGTCCAACTGCACAATGCGTTTCAGTTCTAGAGAGCAAAAACAAGAGATACGTACAGCAGATGAGTTTGAGGAGGCATTCTGATCGGGACGTGGAGACTGAAGATCAAGTTCACCCTCCTGAGCATCAACACCAGGGTATGAAATTAGCACCCGCCACCCACCAAAGGCTGGTATTATATGCGCAGTGGCGGTAATTTTGCTCATCTACCCGCCAATGTAGCAGGTGACCTGTAAAACTTCTCAGGAGTGACAAAAGACAAGAAAAGTTGTGAGGCACAAAGACACGTTTGAAAAAGCACAATTGACTATATTTTGAAGAACACACACACAAAAAAAGCTGTCGGTGCGTGTCTCTGATTGGTGTGTTGGCACTCACGTGTCTCATGGAACACGTGCATATGAGGAGTTCTCCATATATCTTCTCTGTCAGTCCTCTGGGAATAGTGTTGTCTATGAGAATGCTGTATATGATTTCAGACATCTCAGGATGCATCAGCTTTAGGACTACAACAGGTGAATTGCCATAAGTGTCATAATTCCATACAACCTCAGAAAAGGTTCTTGAACAAGAAGTTTACTTGTCTACTGTTTAGCTTCCATTTGAATGTTGCAATAACCTGGTATTATATATAATCATGTCACGGTCCAAATCAACGACATCACATTTTTCCCCATTCTGATGGTGTATGTGAACATTAACTGAAGCTTCTGACCAGTATCTGCATGATTTTATGCACTGCTGTCACACAATTGGCTGATTAGATAATCACATGGATGATAGTTGGTGCCAGACGGGCTGGTTTGAGTATTTCTGTAACAGCTGATCTCCTGGGATTTTCACACACAACATTCTCTAGAATTTACTCAGAATGTTGCCAAAAACAAAAAACCCTTGTGACTGGTTTTGCTGTGGATCTAGATACTCGTCCACCTGTTTCCTCCAGCATCTTCACAAGGTCCTTTGCTGTTGTTCTGGGATTGATTTGCACTTTTCACACAAACTACGTTCATCTCTAGGAGACAGAATGCGTCTCCTTCCTGAGCGGTATGATGACTGTGTGGTCACATGGTGTTTATACTTGTGTACTATTGTTTGTACAGATGAACGTGGCGCCTTCAGGGGTTTGGAAATTGCTCCCAAGGATGAACCAGACTTGTGGAGGTCCACAGTTTTTTTTATACAACATACCCTGATCAACATGTATCCCAATGATGACACTTCTCAATTAAATACATTTTTATTTGCTACTGTTGTCCTTACCACAGTAAAATACTGCATTAATTGTTTTTTTTTTAAAGTTCCATTTTCCAACAACAGTAGCCTAAAACAATATCTAAAAAGCTAACACTATCAACAGCCTACATGATGTTAGTCATTTCAGAGCTGGCATGAGTCTTTCCTCTTAGATTAAGGATAAGAACAAAAATATTGCATTGCCTTTAAAGAACTATTCAGAGTTCAATACAAGTTCATCTCAATTGACAGCATTTGTGGCATAATGATGATTATCAAAAAAATTATTTAGACTCGTCCCTCCTTTTCTTTAATAAAAGCACAAATGTGTGCTCCAGTGAGACGTATAGACACAAGACTAAAGATGTCCTAAAATATCAATATATTGATTAATTGACACGTAATTTTAGCGATATATTTGAGGCATCAATACTTTTAAATTAGCCGACAATTAGATTATAAGTCCGAATTGTGTGCTTTCCATTTGTCTCAGTTGGCCATTTGTTTAACAGTCTGGTGTAATAGCGTTGGGAGACCACAAGAGGGCAATATAACATTTATCTCATACACACATACACACACAGACAGACAGGATGAGCTGTAGCGCAGCAGGAGATGCTAGTCCAAAGTTATGAACAAGGTGATGTTGATGAGTTTGCTGCAGGTTAGTGAAACTGGTGTAACTACACAAACTGAACGATTAGAAATGGCAACATTTATTATGCGATTTCTCTGTATGTACAGTAGCATTTAATAGGTCTTTCATTCAAACTGAACATTATTGTAACTGAAAAGATAAAGACTATTGTGCAACGAGCAGCCCTATTTAAATCTGAACGATATCAATATATATCAATAATCATTGCGAACATCTTCAGATATTCGATGCGTGAAAAAGGCATCGATCCCAAACCTATACAAGACATAAAGAATATGTGTGTTAACAATCCCTAACCTTTTCTGTGTAAAATGGCGATTTAAGCAAATTCACAGCTCAAATTATACACAAGTTTTCAGAATGAGCTTTATTGCCAAGTGTTCTCACGTACACATTACGGTTTGACAGATTTGACAGAACATTACAGTGAGACACAGAATGTAAAACAAGGTAAGAGTATAAATGGACATACAAATAATATATGTATATGTGCAAGTGATAATATATGTGCAAGGTAGGGGTGTGTACAGTTATTGAATAAAATGTGTGAATTAACATATGTACATGAGATATGTATTTACACGATTGCACTATGGGGGAGTAATGCAGGCAGTTTAACTGTTCATGTGGAAAATGGCATGAGGGCAAAAACTGTTCTTGTGCCTGGATGTCCTGGCAATCAGTGCTCTGTAGTGCCGGCCAGAGGGCAACAGTTCAAAGAGGGAGGAGTGGGCAGTGTGTGGGGTCCAGAGTGATTATACCAGCACATTTCCTCACTCTGTAGATGTACAGGTGTTGGAGGGTGGGCATGGGGCACCAATAATCCTCTCAGCAGTCCTGACTGCCCAGTGTAGGTTCTCCTGAATCCACTATCATCTGCAATGTTTTGAGCATGTTCAGTTTGAGGTTGTTGTGACTGCACCAGACAGGTAGCTACATGCAGACTTGTCACCATCACGGATGAGGCCGATGACCGCGGTGTTGTCTGAAAACATCAGGAACTTGACAGTGGGGTCCTTTACAGTGCAGTCATTTCACGTAAAGGTAGAAGAGCAGTGCAGAGAGAACTCATCTCTGAGGAGCATCGGTGCTAACAGTGAGGCGGCCGGATGTGAGTTTCCCCAGTCTCATTAGCTGCAGCCAATCTGTCAGAGAGCTGGTGATCCATCGACAGATTGGGGTGGGCACAGAGATCTGGGTCAATTTGGTTGAGAGAAGATCAGACATGATGGTATTGAAGGCTGAACTGAAGTACACAAATAGGATCCTTGAATAAGTCCCAGGACTGTCGAGGTGTTGCAGGATATAATGCAGTCCCATGTTGACAGCATCACCCCCAGACCTGTTTGCTCAGTAAAAGGGGGTCTAGCAGGGGTCCAGTTATGTCCTTCAGGTAGGCCAAAACCTGAAAGACTTAATGACCACAGACGTGGGGGGATAATGTTGGAGTGTTTGAAGCAGTAGGGAACTAACCCTAACCGCTTCAGTGATCTACTGTTGGTCAGCACAGACATTCAGACGGGCAGGTGAAACATCGTCTTGTCCTGAAGCTTTCCTAGTCTTTTGTTTCCGAAAGACCCCGGCACACATCCTCCTCACAGATCATAAGTGCAGGTTGAGAAGCAGGAGGGGGGATGAGGGGGCTTCTTTTAGCCACTCTGAAAAGCTGAAAAAAAAACAAATTCAGCCAACGATGCTGCATCTGTGTGGAGAGGCCACCCCCTCACACCCCAGAAGAATTAACAGAGGAATGAATGTAAGTGCTTTTATAAAATTATAAGCGTCGCATTTCTGCCTTTAAACCCTCCAAAAATTGTCCCCATTCACTTCCATTGTAAGTCTCTCACTGGAACACACATTTGTGCTTTTATTAAAGAAAAGGAGAGACGAATCTAAATGATTTTTTCTGATAATCAACATTATGCCACAAATGCGGTTGATTGAGATTAAATCATATTGAACCCGGACTGTTTTTATTCTGCCAATAGAGTATCAACCCTGTAAAAATTTAACATCTGGACAAAAATCATTATCAAAGTCATTCTACCAACATGATCAAGTTCTTGAGCCCCATCACTGAATACAGACTGATGGAAACATGTTCATCCAGAGGGATTTTCTCATGTCAGATGGAGCCCGCTCGATCGCAACAAACCCTTCAATACAACATTCTGGGTGCTCTATTGCGGATCAGAGGCAGTGCAAACAATGACAAAACACAGGGTGCTTGTCATAATGAGAACAATGAAAAGTCAGCAATGCAATGAGCCGTCTGGCCACTCTGGCATTTCACTCCGACATCTTTCCAAACAAGCTCCGGAAACTGTGGGAATGGATATAAATGATCTCAGTGCTCCTCTCTGAATCCATGAGGAATTATAATAGCTGCTGAATAAACTGCTGCTTTAAAAAAGCACCCAGCACATCTACAAACTGTAATCTAATCATGCACAATCACTCATTTTTTATCAGCACAAGACAAAACTGTTCAATATGTAGAAGTACTTTCTCCGTCCCAGTTTAATGTGCGGAGATAACTGTTAAAGAATCCACCCTTAGGTTGATTTCACTGATTAAATGTAAAATGTGTTGCTCTGTGGAGCTTTTCAAATGTTGTTTGAGTGCGCCGACATTTGCAGTTTGGAAACGAGAGATGCACAATATATTGGTGAACATTAGAAGCACTTCAGTAGAACTTCAACTTTAAGGCATGTTTCCCTAAAGCAGACCTATTCAACTGGTGGCTCACGGGCCAAATCTGGCCCATTTGACATTTTCAGTGGCCCACTTGAGGATGTCAGTTGTTTTAGGGACTTTTCACACTGAACGAGTCTTGTTTCTGTTCACACTTGCCCTGTTGCTAGGGAGGGTAGAGTCACATGGGGTAACCTCCTCGTGGTGGCTATAATGTGGTTCTCGCTCTCGGTGGGGCGTGTGGTGAGTTGTGTGTGGATGCCGCGGAGAATAGCGTGAAGACTCCACACACGCTACGTCTCCATGGTAACACACTCAACAAGTCATGTTGCACGGATAAGATGCACGGATTGACGGTCTCAGACACGGAGGCAAATGAGATTCGTCCTACGTCACTCGGATTGAGTCACTACGCCACCACGAGGACTTGAAGCGCATTGGGAATTGGGTGTTCCAGATTGGGGAGAAAAGAAACGTGAGAAGTCTGAATTTTAAATCAATACATGTATAATAAACTTCACTGTTATTGTTCAATGCAATTTTTTGTATCAGTCTGATTTACTCTCAGTACTGAACCAATTTTGAAAGCACTTTAAGATTATTTTAAATTTTTGTCTCAAGTTTCCTGTATTTTCCCCAGAATTGTCTGTAAAACTTTCTCATGATAAAAATCTAAGCTATAAAACACAGATGTTTTATTTATATAGTGAACAAATATTATTTGCCTACTATAACAATATCTGTAGATAGAAGCTTTTCAATAACGAAATATCCTGGCTTTTTTTTCCATCTGGCCCACTTGTCGATGAAGTTGACTAGCCCTGCCCTAAAGCATCTAAATAGTATGTATAAACATATTTAAAGCTATTAGGTTTAACTTAAAGCTGAAGTATGTAACTGCTCACTAACGCCACCAAACGGAAATGGAAAAATAAACTTTCTGAATACACCCACTGTCTGCCATTGGTCAAATAAATAGATAGCTCCTCCCCCAACTCACACTACTGGATGAGTAATGTTGTTGCGGCAGGTTTAATCGGGTCGCTCGAAACAAACAGGAATTTTCATAGTGCCGCAGAGACAGTGTTTACAGTTTTAGAGAAAATTAATCTATAAATGGCTTCTAGATATCTCTGCATATTAAAGGAATGTTCCAGGTTCAATACAAGTTAAGCTCAATCGACAGCATTTGATCAAGATCGAGATCGGTATCGGCCGATCAGGTGACAAGAAGTTCGGTGAACGTATCGGCGGTAAAAACCCTGATCGAAGCATTCCTAGCACTCATGTCAATTTAGTGTTTCACTAAAGTTCTGTCTCTTTCTTTGGTATTATTTACACAAGCCCAATGCAAATATTCGTGAAATATTATGTTTGCATTTTTCCTATGCTGGCGTAGTAAAGTTGACATATGTGACTTGAGCAGCCAGATGCATTTGACCAGTTTCATCTGGAATGCGTCTGAAACACCTCCTGAAGTGGTCCGAGCGATCGGATTGGAAGGCCTTTACACCTGGTCTTTTCATGATCGGATAGCTATCAAACAGTGAAAACACATGAAGTGGACAAGCGTAAACAGGCCCTTTGACTCGTCACTCCTTTTAAAAAACAAGAAGCAAAAATCTGGGTTATGAGAAAGTATTTTGACACTGGAAAAGTTACATACTACAGCTCTAAACATATCTGTGACGAGGAGGAGGGCGTGGCCAGGCCAGGATGATGCACGGCCGGCACTGGATCAGCTGATCAGAGGGAGAGCGAGATAAAGGCGAGCCGGAGGCGCCAGTTCGAGAGAGAGACGCACATGGCCGCGTTTATGTGTCCTTGTGTTTTATGTTGTTTCAAGTACATTTATATCATTAAAGTTTGTGTTCACTGTTCAGCCGGGTTCTGCCTCCTCATTGCCCATCCTTGAACTGTTACAACATCTTTCTCACATCTTTTAAAGTTTATCAGACAAAAGGACATTTCATTGCTTTAATATATTTTGATCATTGAAAAGCCGTTGAACACCATTTCAGACAGGCAGTTTGTGAATGTGATGAATGTAAATTTACATGACACATAATAAAGAATAGCATTATTTTGGCTTTATTTGATAAGCACAACTATATTGGCAATATAAAGATTAACTGTTCAGATTTCTTAAGAACACACACTCGTTCCAGCCAAAGAATCAAAACTTTAGGCAACATGAGAGCCATTATTATTAATCGTATCGGATGTTTTCACATCACATGCATTTCTTGCATCACTTTCATTAATCTTTATCAAGTTGGGCATCAATACATCTGAAACCCTGTCTTACCGCATTTAGACCAGACAGCTCATATAATGAAGCACTTCAATTCTACTTTATAATGAGTGATGGACATACTGGTTTGGGAAACAGGTGTCACTCCATAATGAGCAGTGTTAGTTAAGATGATCATAAAAGTTTAAGTAGCAACGTTACAGAAAAACCCAGCCAATATCAGAATTAGTCACATTTCACTTTTTTATTTTATTTTTCCTATTGGTCTGGTTGCACCAGTCGCCTGATACGGAGCATGTGATTTAGTGTGAAATCACCCTGGTTTAGGTGTGAATGGTATTTTTATTTATTTTAAAATAAACAGATTTCTTTTGGCCATAATATTGTTTATCAGCCATGACTTTAAAAATATATCACTAACAGTATCATTGAATTTCAAATGTACAGTATAAAGACCATCGATCATTATATGTGGAACTCCATTTGGTGATGCTAGTGTTGCAGAAATGATAGTTTAAACAATCTATAAAAATAAAAAGCTTGCGTCACAGAAGCACAGATCTAAAGAAGCACTATGACTTTGGGCAGATGAGCCACAGAGTTGCACTAACAGGACAAAATGTGCATTTGAAGCACTGATTCATCTCACTGAGCCTCTGCAGCCTGCAGCCATAAAGGCTTTCAAGAAACAGGGGTCAACATGAAGTTCACCAGTTCCATCACACACAACACAGCACTGAGTCATGTTGAACACCCCCAGCACATTCTACAAGCTAAGTGAAAATGCAGTTACACATGCTCAAATGCTGCCAGGTCATCTAAAACAACCAAAGACTGAAAGCTTGACACACTTTTAAAACACTGGCTGTGTTATACAGATCTAGTCCAACCAAAAATGTAAATTGTGTCTTTATTTACTCATCCTCATGTCATTCCAAACCTGTAGCGCTGTCTGATTCAACAATGAATCCATTAAAAAGGATCCGTCTCAAATGAACGATTCATTCACAATCTGACATCGACACTTCTCTCATGAATTTGGTGAGGAGAGCTTGGGTGAATCTCAAGATTTTCAGTGAATAACAACTTAATTTTTGGCCTGTTTTTCACCAAAAGCCATCGTTTGGCTAAGGAGACTTAAAATATAGTGCACAAGACATACAGACTTTTTATGCTTTTCTGGTGCTTTTGTGTTAAAAGCTTACTTGCTCCAGTCCCCATTGATAGTAACTGCAAGTGATTCATAGAAGTTCAACAGGTTTGTAACAACATGAGAGTGATTAAATTATGACTAATGTGACTATCCCTTTAACATCATTATCTTGGGAAATATCTGACTGTGTTCTCTTACGTCTTACTGCATTAGAAACAGGAGTCGTAATCCAAATGATTATTTGGTTCTTTAAAGCAGGTGGACTTCCATCACCTGCAATTGGATTTGGATAGCAATGCCTTCCTTAATGAAAAAACAGCAACAAGCAAGACTTAACAACAGGTCAACCTCATATCGATTCATACGGCAACTCTCAATCACCTGAAACAGCCAACTAGTGTCAAGAAATAGGTCTCAACGGAAGTCATAACTGCACTTCTGGTTTTGTGGAAACCTTGTTCTTTGAAGAGCATTTTTTTAGAATCATGAAGCAGGTAACGTAGACACACAGTGTCACATCACAGGTATATACACACATATGAGCCAAAACATTATGACCTAATGCCTAATATGCTGTTGGTCCTCCTCTTGCCACTAAAACAGCGCCGACCCATCGAGACATGGACTCTAAGAGACTCTGAAGGTGTCCTGTGGGATCTGGCACAAGACATTAGCAGCAGATCCTTCAAGTCCTGTAAGTTGTGAGGTGGAGCCGCTGTGGATCGGACTTGTTGGTCCAGCACATCCCACAGATGCTACATCGGATTGAGATCTGGGGAATTTGGGGAACACCTTGAACTCTTCATCGTGTTCCTCAAAGCATTCCTGAACAATGTGTGCAGTGTGGCAGAGAGCGCATTATCCTTCTGAAAGAGGGCACTGCCATCAGGGAACAGCATTGGCATGAAGGGGTGTACCTGGTCTGCCACTATGTTTATGTCGGTGGCACGTGTCAAATTGACGTCCACGTGAATGGCCCAGTGTTTCCCAGCAGAACATTGCCCGGAGCATCACACTCTCTCCACCGGCTTGTCGTCTTCCCACAATGCATCCTGCTGCCATCACTTCTGGTAAACGGCACACATGTACACGACCTTCTCCCACTGCTCCATGGTCCAGTTCCGAGGCTCGCGTGCCCATTGTAGGTGTTTTTGATGGTGGCGGGGTCATCATGGGCACTCTGACCGGTCAGCGGTTATGCAGCCCCATACGTGTGTTGTGACACATTCCTCCCGTAACCATCATTAAACTTATCTGTGACTTGTGCCACAGTAGACCTTCTGTCGGTTCTGACCAGACGGGTTGCCCTTGCGCATCGATGAGCCGTGGGCACTCAACACCCTGTCGCCAGTTTGTGGTTTGTCCCTCCTCAGATCACTGTCGGTAGGTCCTCACCACGGCTGACCGGGAGCACCCCACAAGCCTCGTCTATAACAGTTTGGCCCTTGTGAAAGTCGCTCAGGTCTTTACTCCTGCCCATTTCTCCTGCATTCAACACGTTGACTACAAGAACTGATTGTTCGTTTATCTAATCTGCCCAGACCTTGACATGTGGCCTTGATAGATGATGATCAACGTTATTCGCTTCAACTGTGCGTGAATGTTTTGGCTCATCTGTGCATGCAGCAATAAATCAAAGAAATCAAACACAACATGTGTAAACAAATAAAAATCTACCTCAGATGTTTGAGTCTAGCCAATAGACAAACTTCAGATTGGAACGTGCAAATACAGTTCACCACCAGACACAATACAAACAATTCCTTAAAATGATCTCAGATATCATGCCACTCCAAGTGCTAATGGAGTTGTTGACAAATCCAATGCTCCAGAGACAAGTTTAGAGACTCTTAAAACATTAGCTTTGCTGTTCCACAGTCCTCGTGAGCTGCCAAACACATGGCACCTCTACACAAAACAACAGCAGATTCATGGCCACTTCAAACAAGGGCAAATTATTTCCACAGATAATGCTGCAGTTTATATCACCGTACACCTCCAGGAGCCATTTTCACTTTAATAAACAGCCAATTCCCTCTGAGTAACCTGACAGAACATAAAGCAAGAATGTTTATTTTTAAAATGATCACCATGTGTCTCGTTTTACTGCTAATGTTTAGAAAGAACAGATGATCCATAGACATTTGCTTGTTTACAGCAAAGAAATACTCATTTTCTCAATGGGCCAATGGTCTTCCAGGGATCATGGTCCAAACTGAGATGGATGGTTTCAGTCTCTTCCACAAGAATCACTCATTCAGCCGCTCAGCTGGTCTGTATTGACCGCCCTGACAGGAGAGTCGATGAGCGGAACAAGCCCGGCGGGAGAGACGAGGGGAGCGTCGAGCCAGCAGACAGACAGACAATGGAAATGCTGGTCAGAAGAGGATTCAATGAGGTTGATTTAAGAGGCCAGTCAGTAGGACACAACTGAATTAAACAACACTGTCAAGTTTGAAAAAGACAATAAAGTAGAAATGATGATGAAAGATGATGAAAAAGGCGACAACAGCTCCACCGTTATATGATTGTCCTAAAATCAATTCAATGTTTTCATAGAAAACATGTCAAAAGTTTGCAAGAACAATTTCAACTACTTCAGATCTTTACATTGAGCAACAAATGTTCATTTGTAACACTGGATAAATAAAAGAAACAGCAGGAGAGGATTTAACTGTAAAACAGCCTTGAATTAACACAGCGAGTGTTCATTTACAATTATTTCAACAAGATTAGAATGTTTGTGGATCAACTTTGCTGTCTTGAAAAAGCCTGGTCTGAAAGTTTATGACAGACAGACAGCTATAATGATCAATAGATAGAGCGACAGACAGACAGTTGCTAGGGTGTTTAGGGTGGTCGCTAGGGCATTGCTAGGGTGTTTTGGTCTCTTGCTAGGCATTTCTAGTTAGTTTTAATATTTAACTAGGTGTTGCTAGAATGTTTTAGCTCTTAACTAGGTGTTTATAGCATGTATTAGCAATTAGCTAGCATTGCTAGCATGTTTCAGCATGTTGCTAGCATGTTTTTAACATGTTTTAGAATGTAGCTAGCCATTGCTAGCATATTTTAGCATGTTGCTAATATGTTGTTAGCATGTTTTAGCACTTAACTAGGTGTTTATAGCTAATTTTAATATTTAGCTAGGTATTGCTAACATGTTTAACATGATGCTAGCATGTATTAGCATTTAGTTAGGAAAAAAAACTCACACCTTCTGAATTAGCGAGAAAGGCTGAGAAAGCCACCGCGAGCATGATACCCAAGTTCGTAATTTACATTTTTGCTTTGCTGAGGAATCTAGAAATATGCCAGAAAAGCTTTTTCTTATGTGATTCACTCAGCAAACAAAGAATAATACGCAGCATCTAATATACCTGACCTAACTATATATTTGTCTCATGTCAATTCTTCCTCTAATATAACGGCAGACATCTCTGGATGTGACTACAAAGTAAAGACAGCTGGGTGAGAGTTGTCCTTAAAGGAGTTTACAGATGTGGCATGGAAACAAATAACTGAACTATGCATTAGACATACAGCTTTGACAATTGTATCTAGTTTTGATTAAAAAAAAGTGTAGAACATTCTGAGAATGTATTTATTCACAGAATTATAGGGCAGTGTTAATTAAAAGAACTGCAATAATAGAAAATAATCTGCAATAATACATAGGCCTAATAATGTTTTTTTATTTTATTTAATGGATCTGTGCGACGTTAAGAAGAGTTTAACTCGTGTTCGATATATAAAATCTGTCTTGCTCAACACTAATGTGCATTTCTCTCTATAAATCAACACAATGTTCAGAAAGTCTCACATTCAGGATCATTACCGCTTTCCCCGGTGTCGCTGCGGCTCGCTTCATGCGTGCGCTAGTAAAATGTATATTTTAAAGGCTCTTTATTATGGGTCAGTATTTCTCTGTAATGTAGAACAGTGTTAGCAATATTACTGATGCCATCCTCAGACCTGGAACTCAAACCATTTACTGATACTCATGTTTTTCCTTGATGCCTGAACACAGCCAATCACCGGCATATCTAGCATGCTACATGCACTGACGAGATTAACCCCTTAGGTATCGAAATTTGGTACCGAACGACAAGACATTTTTTAATACTTAATTGTTTAGAGGTAATTCGGTCGGTGCCTAAAATGAACTCGATGCCCAGCCGTAGCTGTAGTGAAGTCTCTTACGCAAGGAACTCTGAACGCCGTATAGCCGCCCGCACCTGCTGCTTAAAAGTCTCAATTAAGAGTGACACACTTCTTATTTGATGTATGTGATGCCATTAAAGAACATATGTGCCCTGCGAGTCCCCATACCCTTAATAATGCGTGTTTTCATTGCTTTGTATAAATTAGGTTCCCGTGGCGATTATCGTGAATACACACATACGCACCACTGCTCTGCACGAGTGCAAGGTAATTGAGATTGTAGTCAGATTCACATGGATAATATTTTTCTTTTAAATAGATTATTTTATCTCTACACCAACCCCTTCAATCAGACCATTGTTGTGTTTCATGAAGGCTTTTCAATCCGACTGAGCCATCAGGCGGATCATAAACAGATTATTTGTTTGCATGGAAACAGTGGAACACACATTTGTGCTTTTTTTTGTTTTAAAGAAAATGAGGAAGGAGTGGAAATAAATGTTTGTGGTAATCAGCATTAGGACAACCAATGAAGCTGATCAGAGCGTGTGCCCGTTTCACATCAGATCTAACTGACGTTTACTAATGTCATCAAACTGTCTCCTATAGATTTGTTAGCTGGCACATCAAATGATGCCTGAATGCTCTTTAGCCCGGATGTGAGAAAGTCTGACTGGAGGCACAGAGGATGATCGACCGCCCGCCCATGCCCCCTCCTCTGTGCCCAGTGCTGTGCCAGTTCAGCATCTGTGAGTAAGTCTGTACATATATGAAACCATATGTGGCCTCGTGTCCAAACGCTTTCACAGATGGACTGATTGAGGGGCGCTTGCAGGATGGCTGAATGTACTGACCTTTTCAACACACACTTACAGGAAGTGTGCAAGGGAAGTATGCATGAATGTGTTTTCTGCAGCTGTTGGAACACATGATCGTTAGAACAAACTGTGAGAGTCTTCATGGACATCAGGAGAATAATTACTACTGTAACATACATCCACTGCACTGAATCACACCTTTATTAAAGAGCAAAACAACGGATTCATTCACCAGATAATCAAACGAGCCCACAGAGGTCATGAACATTTATCAAAGTAACTCAAGAAAAAGACTTGTTGAGATCACAGAAATGTATGTATGTGTATGTTTGGAAGCCAATATGTTTGCCATCTCTTTTGGTGCTGTTTACATCACGCTAAAAACACATTCTCTATATCACATGATCTATAAAGGGACAGTTCACATCTGGGATGGCATGAGGGTGATGAGATCTTGCAATGCACTAAAAATATAATGTGTGTTGTGAACCAGATATGAATATAATATTGCATCAGCAGATTACTGGTCATTCCCTTGAGTTTACCTGCAGGCATGATGCGATGCAGCGCCACAGACAGGAAGAAGATGGCGTCACTGTAGTATGCACCGGAGCCCGCGCTGAAGTGTTTCTGCATGGCCTCCACAATGGGGAATAACTTCTCCGTGAGCACGTCCACATTGTGGAACACGACCTGAAACAGACAACAGGTGCATCTGTGTTAAACAAACACACCTTTCTGTGACCCCAGTGACACCGAGCCGATATTTCTGTACATGTTTGTGCACAAGAGTGATTCACTGGGAACCCTTCAGATGGAGGTCTCATTCTCAGGTGTTCAGTGAAGCATGACAGTCTTCATTAACTGCTGCCAGCACTGAAACACACACAATAGTGCCGTGTTTCTGCTCTGGCGTCAGATCATGTGTTTCTCTGTCTAGGTTTCACAAAGAGGATTGGGTGCTCAGTCATCACAGGATTTCCCATGAAGGTTTTGATTCCAGGAGCCATATTTGTTTCTGCCACAGGATTATAGTCCACCATCAGCCCGTCAGAACAAAAGTGCCAGTTCAGGAGAAACTTTGATTTCGGATCAAGGAACACAGTCAGTACTGTAACAAAGCACAATCTGTCTAAATGTTGGACTCCCCCACACTCAATCATTATAACAACAATTTACCTATCTAGGAATGATTTAGCATGAATGTGTTTATATTTCAGCACCATCTCCTGCCATCACTGAATATGGGTCAACACCATCAGATATTAAAGAAATCAGGCAAACAAGCTAAAAATATACAACAATTTCTTTACAGTCTGTGTGATGCAGTGAAAGTGTCATGGCTGAGACAGAAAATACAAGCACTTAAAATGCAAAAAACAAATCTCACCAGAGCCCGTGTGACCTTGTTGACCTCAATGCACAGCAGGTGAAATATAGAAAGAGCACCTCCAGAATGAAGGCTGAATTTCATTTTTAATACTCTTTTATAAACAGCAGACAGTGCTGACAGTAAGTATATTTTAAAATGCTCCTCTTTCTTCCATCAACACATAGTAGAAGTGTTTAAGAGATGTATATGTATGCTATTCATGTTTTGATCTACAGGAAATTAAGAACATTTGTTCAATCGTGTCTGATTCATTTCAGTGGTAATGCTGATATTTATTAGCTATCAGGTAAAGTTGTGTCCCATGTAACAAGAATCAAGGAAAGCTCTTTAAAGGCTTCATCATTGAGTTGACAAATACAGAAATACTTTGCATCCTGTGCAAATCAAAATGCCTTTTGTATCTTCTATTTTTATCCTATTTACATTTACATTTTATGCATTTGACAGATGCTTTTATCCAAAGCGACTTACAGTGCAGTTATTACAGGGACAATCCCCCCGGAGCAACCTGGAGTTAAGTGTCTTACTCAAGGACACAATGGTGGTGACTGTGGGGATCAAACCAGCAACCTTCTGAGTACCAATGTATTATACAGAGCACTTATTACAGGGACAATCCCCCCGGAGCAACCTGGAGTTAAGTGTCTTACTCAAGGACACAATGGTGGTGACTGTGGGGATCAAACCAGCAACCTTCTGATTACCAATGTATTATACAGTGCACTTATTACAGGGACAATCCCCCCGGAGCAACCTGGAGTTAAGTGTCTTACTCAAGGACACAATGGTGGTGACTGTGGGGATCAAACCAGCAACCTTCTGAGTACCAGATTACCAGTTATGTGCACTTATTACAGGGACAATCCCCCCGGAGCAACCTGGAGTTAAGTGTCTTACTCAAGGACACAATGGTGGTGACTGTGGGGATCAAACCAGCAACCTTCTGATTACCAGTTATGTGCTTTAGTCCACTACGCCACCACCACTCCAATATTAATCCGTATTTAAGACGAAACAAGCATTAAAATATCTGCTGAAAATATATTGAGATAGGAGGAACCTGTTGAATATTTGCACTCAAATTAATAATGAAAAAGAGAGAGAACACCTTCTTGCACTTTAATCTCTGTCTTGCATTTACTTTTCTGATGCAATTAAATCATTGAAATGCAGAACTTTCCGTGTTACTATCTCCTTAAAGCTGCACTTTCTCACACAAACACTCTCACACATACACACACACACACACACACACACACACACACACACACACATATAAACTCTCAGATAGACAGACTCACACAGTGTAACACTGCCCCCATGTGACCAACACCAGCCACTGGACATCACCAGAGGAAATATATTGGTTTACAGATTGGTCATTTACTGGTTCATAAAAGAACTTTATGATTATTTGACAGGCTTTAATTATTGAAAGCAATAAAGTAACTGAGTGAAAAGGACCCTGATAACTGGTTTCAAGTTAAATCTGAGGCAGGGGTAACAGTTTGCACTAGATGTCTGAACATGGCTGTGGGGGTTTGAGACACAAGAGCATCAGTGAGGTTAGACAGAGATGTTGGGCGATGGACCCTCACAGTCAGCATTTCTATTCATGTTCAGGTCGGGGCTTTGCATTTCATTATGGAGCTCACGGTGTGCATTGGGACATCATCATGCTGGAATAGAAAAGGGCAGGTCTCTAAGCTAACATGTTTGTTTCGGAGCACTCGTGCATGTAAGGGACATCTTTAGAGGCAGAGGTCAGCTTACGGTTACATGTAACCATTAAAGGATTACTGCAGAATTCACAAACAAAAGATGCTCGACACGTGACAGTGTTTAGCAGCCAGTTAGAAGTTTCCTAAAAGTTATCCAGCCGTTACGAACCACCGAAAAGAACACAAAACACCTTTTTGTTCTAAATTAGTAGATTTATATATTTGTGATGAAGAATGTTCAAAATGGGATTATTTATAGAAAACCTGTGATGTTTTAAAATCCCAAATGTGTTTATCATTAACAGGAAATTGTGCACCCTCTTCTGAAGTAGTTATTTTAAATAAGTATCTTAATTTGTTACTATAAAAAAGCTTCTTGTTCTCTCACATTTATTGGCATTAGTTGACCAATTTTGCACTATAACTAATATCCCCCTCCCCATCACTTTCACCCCAAGTGTGTGGAAACGGCTCCCTCGCCACCTTTTTAAAAAACCTGAATCTTAATCAAAACAACCTTCTGCTATTATTATTTATTTTCACACAAATTATGTTTCTACATAAATGTTGAATAAAAATACAAAATTATTTTTGAGAAAAAAGCAACATTTCATTAAAGCTGCAGTACGTAACTTTGTGCTCTCTAGCGACACCTGTGGCTGAAAGTTCAAATGTAAATGAATCTGTGGAAGAACACTTTACGCGAGTCGTGTTTCGGCACTGCTCTTCTGCACAGATGAGTCTCGTGATTTCAGGTTTCCTGGATATCACCTGTGTGATTATGACTCTGAATATCTCCAGTCATGATGTTTTAATGTTGATATTATGTTATACAATGAAACATTTAAAAATGAAATATTACTGGCTTTGATGAAGAGAAACAACTCTTATTTACATATTTTACACTTATAGTGATTTTCTGACACTTCACGCAAAGCGCTTTTACATAGAAAACTTTTTTCCCTTTAATTTCAGTGAATGTCATTTAGAGGTATTATTAAAAGATGATTTTGTCCTCTTTATTGTTAGTAAGAACGTTTAAACAACCTTTTAATTCGGTTAAGAGCTAATGATTAATCGTTGCAATAATCGCAGAACAGTCGAATAATCGTTCTAATAATCATTAGATTAATCAATTATCAAAATAATCATTAGTTGCAACCCTACTGAAAAGCAATATTAGCTTCAACAACCCTACCAGAAAACATATCCAAAGATTATAACAGGTAAACAACTTCCCCAAACAGATAAACATCCATCTGTACTGCAGTGATGATGTCCTGAAGCGTGTGTGTGACTGAACGCAACGTAGTTTCTCCAGACGGTTCTTCTTTTCTGTGTTTACGGACATGACATCATGACGCAAGGATGAACGACACAAGCAGCGATTTCACATCAAATCCAACCCGACAGCTCAAAATACAAATACTTTTTACAGACTTACCGCAGCGAATCGGGGTAAAGAAGATTATTTTGAACACTGACTCTTTATGTACTTAATCAATACTGGCGAATTGTTCATTTTGAACCAAATCGTACAAAGTGCAGCTTTAAGTTGTGCAGTTAGCCCCATTGTACCCCACATAAAGAAGTAAAAGACAACTATTCAAGTTACATTTGACACTACTTTTTTGACATCTACTTTTGTTGGGGTCCCAATTCAACTAGGTTCTTTCTACACAACGTGTTTGTGTTGAGATTACATAGTAATTTTAAGTTAAGAAATATAATTTCAGGGATTTTGGGTATCTCAGCGAGTGTTGACGCTGACCATCACACCTGGAATTGCGAGTTTGAATCCAGGGCGTGCTGAGTGACTCCAGTCAGGTCTCCTTAGCAACCAAATTGGCCCGGTTGCTAGGGAGGGTAGAGTCACATGGGGTAACCTCCTCGTGGTCACTATAATGTGGTTCTCACTCCCAGTGGGGCGTGTGGTGAGTGACTCCAGCCAGGTTTCCTTAGCAACCAAATTGGCCCGGTTGCTAGGGAGGGTAGAGTCACATGGGGTAACCTCCTCGTGGTCACTATAATGTGGTTCTCACTCCCAGTGGGGCGTGTGGTGAGTTGTGCGTGGATGCCGCGGAGAATAGCGTGAAGCCTTCATAAGCGCTATGTCTCCGTGGTAACGCACTCTACAAACCACGTGATAAGATGCACGGATTGACGGTCTCAGATGTGGAGGCAACTGAGATTCATTCTCCGCCACCAGGACTTAGAGGGCATTGAGAATTGGGCGTTATAAATTGGGGAGAAAAGGGGAGAAAATCCTCCCCAAAAAGGAAAACTCATTTCAAACACATGGAACTACTGTCCATGATTATGAGTGCAGAAGGGGGTGTCCACATACTTGTGCATACGGAGCATCACCATGTTATAATCTCTGTTTTCACAGAATTGTTTTGAGAAGAACTGAAACTCTGTCCAATATTGTGTAAAGTGTTGTGTGACCCTTCTGACCTTTGCTCTCCTGCACTGCTAAAACTAAAAGAGCTTTTCTCTGTTCAGCAACAGATTTACTAGTATTACTATTTTAAGTATTTTACTATTTTACTTTATGTATTCAAACCAGGACAAGCCCCCAGAGTTAAGACATCCTGAGGTGCACAACATAGCCAAAAGTACTTTTGAGATGAATCAGAAGAACCCCATCACGGCCCAACCTCGGTGTGTCCGAATGAGAGCAAATCCCCAAAGCCATGTTCAACATGGGTGAGCCAGTTCAGGTGTGCACTTCATTTCGGTTCACTGTACGTACCTCGTAATGAAAGGTGGCATCCAGGAGAAGTTCGTGAAGTCTTGTCTCGCCCAGCTCCTGACTGCCTGCATCAGAAACGTAGTGAAGAACCAGCACCTCATCCTCCAGGAAACGTCCGTGTTTGGCCATAGAGCGCATGGCCACCTGAAACTTCTTCTGCAGGTTCATGTTCTTGTCAACCTTTGTGAACATCATGAGAGCATGAAAGCGCTTCAGTCTCAACGTCTGCCCCTCCACGTCATCTCCGGTTCCTCTCCGGCTCTCCGGATGACCAGACCTGATGTCTACAGACAGATCTGCATCATCACGGTTGGTGTTTTGGCTCGCTTGCGTCTCCTTGATGCGTTTTGTGGTGCTGGAGAAGTTTTGCTTTTCTGAGCCGAAGTAGTAGAACGCCACCACTGCCAGAGCTGCGGCGAACAACAACATGACCTGATAGGACCTGAAAGTGATTGACAGCAGGCGCAGGAGACCCATGCCAGCTCAGGATGCCCTGTGGTCCACCTGAAGGAAGTTCTTAACCGCTGACCATGACCTGTGTGCGAGAAGGAAATCTAGTGGTCACGAGACATGCGAATAACTAAAAATGTCACACAGATATCTTCAGAAGACTTGGATATGGTGAACGAGTTGTGTGGACAACCTCAGTCCCCATCCAGCATCTTCTTCAAAACACAGCAGAAAGAAAGTCATTCGGGTTTGGAACAACATGACGAGTACATGATGACACAGTTGTCATTTTTGGCTGAGCTGTTCATGCAGGTCGAACTAGGAAATGCGTTGAAATATCTTTTCAAATATCTTTGTCAATAATGTCAGATAACAGACACGATCTCACTGCCTCACTTACCGCCGGCGCCACATTCAAATGAGAAGTCAGTTAACTGTCAATCATTCAAATGAGAAGTCCGTTAACTGTCAATCACATCAAGCTTTCTGAACACTGACGATAAAGTGAAACGCAAAGACAGCAGCAGCCATTGCTCACCGGAAGTATGTCATAATAAAAGTCTTTAGCTAACCGTAAACTAACAGAGACTACAGGAAGGAAAGATAAAAGTGTAAATGTTAAGGTGTGTTTTTAATACAGCAAAGGAGTAAATTAGTTTATATGATGCACCATAGAGAAAGTTTAGAAAATATTGTTTATTATAAATGTTTCATTTATTTAATACGTTTTGATATATTATTGTATATGCACTGTGCACAGAATTCCACTATTTGTATTTCATTTATAATAATAATAATAATAATAAAAAGACATATATTCTGCATAAACTGCATATATGGTGTAAATGTGTGTGTGTCAATGTCTGAAATTAACTTATACATTAAGGAGCAATATTTGCCCCTTAAATAATTTTATTCAGAGGCTTTTTTTCTTTTCTTTTTCAATATATTTTTAACAAATCATCTCATGTGTTTGTCAGATTATTCCATTAAATCTGTTCAATACAGATTCTAATTATTTATTACCCCTTACATTTTATGTGTGATTATATATATATATATATATATATATATATATATATATATATATATAAATTACTAGGACTACAATAGAATATTAAGGAATATATTACAGTTTTTTTTTTGTTTTGTTTTGTTTTGGCCCCACTTTTTAAATTTGGGTGGCATCTTTGTCACTTTTGGTACCATTTGTCCTCCCCAAGCACCCTTAATTTCTCACCCTGGTGCGTGACATCAGTAATAATCAGGAAAGCTTTCTTGAAATACATTTATTTGTACATAGTCACATAACACTCAAAATATTGAAGACAGACGGGATATAAAGCGACTCTTGAACTGAAGTGCACAATGAAACAGAAACATGAGGCTGATGGCTGTTTATAGATGGTTTGTACCGAGTGCAGTCATGGACAAATGATCAACAGAAATACTAGGGCAACTTTTTGAAGTTTCACTTTCTTTTTTTCTTCATTTTAAACTTTACTTTTGAATCTCATGCGAGGAAGGAGGTAAAGAAAAGGATTTGGCCCGCTATATATATAATTTTATAATGGTGATAGTAAAGAAAACTATATCTTTATGACATAAATGAGTAAAATGCATTACAGAGAGAGAAAGAAATGTAACCACTCCAACCATTTCAGAAAAGCACAGAAAACCGCTTTGACCTTTTTATTAGAGTCATCGATATACTCCTGACAGTCTTATATAACAGCAAATAAATGTACAATTGATTTTCCTTTATATTGAAATTATCTTTTTTCTCTCTTTATTGGTGTGGTAGAGTTTCTCATGAGCAAAACATTCATAATCGGTATGAAATTGCCTATGAATGTAAACTTTAGTGCTATGTAACATCGACGGCTTTGTTGACACGCAAACACGATTCTGAGCAATGATATTCAAGTACAACTGAATCCTATTAAACATTGTCTTGTTTAACTCCTACTTTTTCTCTTTTTTTCCTTTGCCATACAAAAGACTCCAGAATTTCTGCATCTCAATAGATTATGTAAGCGAGTTGTTAAATGATTTAAAAAAGGTCAATTAGAAAGCTATCGGTCACATTAGACGATTGTGAATGGGCTTGTTTTCAGCGGGTCCAGCCCAAGATCTGTAGCCTGTACAGACAACGACACAATGATTGAACAGAAGCATGCATTAAATGGCTTTCGGAGAGCGAATAGAAGCTGCTGACCGTCACTAACTTCTACAGCAGCTGATTCAAGCTAGTAAAAGAGCTGCTTCAACACATGCAAAAAGTGTCCCACAGGACTGAAGGCAAAGAGAGAACAAACGAAGGAATAAAAAGTGCACGAAACACCTGCATACATCAGTCTAAGGGCATATGGAAATCTGTTCACGTGTTTACTGCATATACGAGTTACTACGAATTTTACGAAAAGGTATAAACAGCAAATGAATGCATAAGTGTGCAAGTCAAATCATCGTTTTATTCATTACTATCCCCATCTTCAAGTCTTCAGTCTTGTTTTCACTGTATTGTTCTTACACCATTGGCAAATACTTTTCCTTGTTTTGAACACAAAACTATTTCATTAGATTTATCCCTAAAACAAGGCAAAGCAATTTACTGAAGAAACACAAGTCTGATCTCCAGTCCATATCTCTTGCTTTAAGGATGTTTCGATATTTTCACTGGAAAACAGGACAAAAACGTTGATTAACCTTTCCGTGGTCTTAAAGGTCAAGTCCTTTTGGTCTTAAATCATTTGTCTAGGTGCCAGCTAAAACCAGAAAACAATTCTCTTTATAACCTCACAAAATTCAGATCTGAAAGGCAGGGGGAGCCCCAACTCTGCCCATACACATCCAGTCTTTGAGAAGCCTCACCATAAAATTGTAGAAAAGGTCAAAATGTTATTATAAGAACACTCATCTCAATTTCACACACACACACACACACACACACACACACACACACACACACACACACACACACACACACACACACATCTGTATGCTGTGATATCAATGTGTGTTTTCTGCCATCTAGTGGAATGATCAAAGACTAAAAGTGGGAGAAAACACACACACATAAATTTATATTTAAAAAAAACAGAAAAAAAATGTTTTGCTAGTGTTAGCATGCACCTGGACGAACGATTTAAGACCAAAAATAGAGAGACATAGCAAACAGAGCCTGTAATATAAGCTTTTGAAATTGAACGTAAAAGGCCAATTTGACCCTTAAGGACAACATAGGGACTTTTTTTGTTTCTGTAGCTTTGTGTATAAATACATGAAATGTACAATATGACATCGTCAGGTTCAGATCACCTCTGATGTCATGAAGTTTTAGGCCGAAAACATAAAGTTAACTTAATGTAAATCAGTGCTAAAAATTCAAAAGTCCAAATTGACAGTAAGACCAAGGAAGGGTCAAGAAAATGATCAGATGATCGTCAGATGCGGCCCAACAGAATTACCCCTAACTTTAGCAGACTTTAAGAAGAAAACTCTTTTAGATGGTTGGAAATATGTCGTCACTTAAATGATTTATTTATGTTTGAAGACGTTATATTGAGCTGCAACACGAACAAAACAACAAATATAATAGAAATAGTATTGGTTTGTTTCCTGCATTATCTACTGTATATATCCATTTAAAAAGCACGATTGCACCTCATTTGTACATGTACATTTTCACAGCTTTAAAGTAATGCAGGAACATGACGAGAGAGGACACACCGGGCCAGATAGAGCTGATGCTGGAGTGCTTGTTTGTTTGGGCAAGACGTAGACGCGCGCGAGAGCTTGTAAATCAAGAGGCAAAGGGAGCGGATTGAACTGTCGGCCCCAAGCAAGGCACTTAACCTGACTACAGAGGGCGTCGTCTTCCTGTTTCCACATGTCCATGAGAACGCTTTAGTTAATTAGTGCGAGAGACACTTTTCAAAGCTCGAAATTAACCCCAACTAACTACCCATGATGCACAGCATGCGTCCCATTAAACAAAGAAAATTCAATAATCTTGATTGCTCAATCCAAGTTAGAAGCTGAAGCGCCACATTGGAGACATTCACTGCACATTGTCCACACGGAGACATTGTGGAGGACAGACGGCGTGTACATATATGTAAGTATATGTAGTGATACAGCGCTGTACTGTAGTGTCATTGGTAAACAATATTTCACCCACTCAAAGCCATTTCACCATCTAAAACATCCATTACGTCCATTGAATCTTTCAAAATACTGAATAACTACATACAGCAGAGCCAGCTGTCTTTTTCCAACGTGTCAACAGATGCAAACACCCCGATTCAACTGAAGGGGGAGCACTTCCTCTCCTGGTCATCCCATGCAAATGTGCATTACGGCTGTCTGGTAAAACGAGTCCTTACTGATAACCTGGATTCCTCTGATGTTTCGCACACTGGAACCAGAAAAACATCCGCTTGATTCATTGGCCGATATTCGACTACTTTAAAGACCTCTTGGCGAGCGGTAGTTCCCCTTTGTGTCAAAATCCACACTAAATACTTCCGGGGAGATTTATCCGAGATTTAGTGTGACGCTTTATTTGTAGGGCTGACTGGCAAATAAATATTGAGTATTTAATTATGAAAATATCTGCATTAAATCAGATATTGGCCATCTTGGTCAAGCACTAGAGGAACTACACCATTATCTTGTGGTTAGTGAAGAGTGTCATGTGATTATTGAGGACATGTTGCAATGGAGACATTTGTATGAGACATACGAGTATGTAGTGCTACGAACGTGAGAGTATGAACAAATTCATAGTAAAAATCAAAACATCCAGTGCATAATCAGGTATACAGGTTATCGTTTGCGCTCGCTGTGCATATAAAGGAAGAAAGCTTATGATCCATCACTCAAAGGACAGGACACACTTCAGCACCATCGGTTACACCTCCTCTGTCTTTCAGGGCATTAGTGTTGGTTTGGTAAATAAAGGTCAGGTAGCAGACCAGACGGTTTCATACCCTGTTTTATAGAGTGTTCTCGGAGGTTCTGTGCATATTAGAAGGCATTTGTAGTTTTAAACAGGAAGACGCGAGCATTCCCGCCAAAGCTCCTGAACAGTACAGAACCCTTTTCTCCAGCAACGTTTGTTTTTTTCCCCACAAAACAAAAATATCATAAATATTAATAAGTAGAATTGACTCTCTGTGAAAAGAGCAGCACGAGGGGAAAAAGACAAGGCTATAATGTACAAGCACATCTCAGTATGGAGGACAAACACAAAGTCCTTCTGGGTTGATTTAGTGCTCTGAAGGTCATTTGTACATGAGGTTTGGGTGCCATGATTCCACGTGGCATAGATCGAGCAGCACGGCCCAGAACAAAGGTCTTGGTTTGGCCCGTTATGTGCCGGTGGGTCGGAATTCGCTTCGGCTCAGTTTTGGGCGTGGTGTCGGATGGTGTGGAAGATCCAGTCCATCTTGGTGGTCCATCCGCCGTGGTGAGCGTCATTCATCTGCTTCATGAAATAGTCCAGGGCTTCCTGCTCGGTTTTGTCCAGCGCCAGGGTCTTGCGGATGTAAGCGATGTCATCGAAGGACTGCAGCTCTGGCATGCCCGAGCCCAGCATCATGGAGAAGAGGTTGATGAACAGGTTGGCGTGCTGTCTGATGGCCAAGTAAGCCTTGTAGCACATCTCCTGGAACCTGCAGGGGGAGACGATGAGACACGTTCAACTCCAGCTTCATTACACTGCAGTGTGTGGAACATTACAATAAAACTCAATGTGTACACTTGAATAACAAGTTCAACATGAAACCAACATTGACCCATTTGATACACGCCCCTGGTCTTCTAGTGAAGGATTCATCAATGCTAGTTATCCTAAAGACAAATTATCTACATAATATTTTATCAAAACATACTAATAATGTTGCTCTGCCTCTGAAATGAGCAATAACTCTTTATTTACACACCACCGGTCAACGTTTTCTTCCACCATTCAATCAATTCCTAATTAGTCAAATCAAGTCCCGACCTACATTATTTCCTGTTTCATTCAGATTAAGATGCATTTCAGGTGATCCAATCACAAGTGGTCAGCGCTAAATAAACTGTACCTCGGATCACAAAAAGCACATATGAAGTGATGTCATCAATGAGTTCAGATTCTCAGCTTACAAACGACACCACATACGCTTGACCGCGTGTATACGGAGACTTTATACATTATACAGGTCTGCAGAGTTGCAGAGAGAAATACAGCAAATCCACTAAAATAACAGATAATTCTGCACAAAACGTTGCATTTGTGCTTGATTAAATTTCAGCTGTATCTGAGAATAACAGCGTGCAGTTTTTCATGCTTTCTTCGTCTTTTCTGACTTTGTTGCACTTTATCATCATCATGCAGTCACACACTGACATAGTGATTGATGTTTGTCGTAATGAAATCAGAGACCCTCTCCTTCAGATACGAACACAAGTGGTCACAGGAGATGCATTTAGTGACCAGGCGTAAACAGCGATGTCAGGGTTCATTTAAATTGAGCTTTTATTTTGCCACTTCTGTGTGTTTTTGACAGAAGTTTCTCACCTCTAGATAAGCAGTATGATCCATGGCATTGTTTTTTCTGACTTTATGTGAACGAAAAGACACAAATTCGCCCGTTTTCTCATTGGAAACATTTCAAAATATCACTGTCCTGGTCAAAAAAGCTAAGTTTGTGGGGAATAATTGCCATTTTCTCTACTTTTGAGGCATAAGCAATTAGGAAATAACACTTACTACAGAGGAACCAAAATAGTGTTCCATAGTGTAATAGTGACCCCTTCTGGAGGTGCCACTAGGTGGCGACAAATGAAAGTCTAATGTGCTACAAGCGCGTCATTGAATCTGTGAAATATTCACAACCGAAATCTGCCCAGAGACATTATAGAGTTTAAGCATAATAAAACAAAGCAGATCTAGAATTTGCACTGTTTGTGAACGGCGAGCATGACTTGATATCCAAAAAGACAACAAAAGTCTAATAATAATAATAATAATAATAATAATAATAATAATAATGAGTATCAATAACGTCCTTCCCTTCTTCATTACTAAAATGTTCATGTCAAATGTTTAGGCATTATAAAAACAAAGCAGATGTGCTGTATCAGTTTCATAAACAATTTAAACTGCTGAACATGACTTTTATCATTAAAGACAACAATAATATAATAATAACAATAATTTTGAGTTTCAATGATGTCATTGTAAAGTGCATTTCACATGAGTTGAGTCGTCAACGCTCCGCTAAACACCAGCAGCGCTCTGTCCTCCACATTAGTGTGCTACACACTGATATATAGAGATCAGGAGTCTACACACGGACTACAGTTTATGCTGCGAATGCACTGATTTCAAAGAGGACGGTACGTCAGAAGGACAAAGAGGGAAATTATGAGACGTTCAACATCTCCTCATAAATTTCAACCATTTTAAAATATTTAATGTAGCTTTGTACTCTCAAAGACATCATTTGTGAGGCAGAACGGGTGTGAAAAACACTTTCTGGGCTTGTGCTGACGCGTCACTTCATAGACATCCTCATGTGACTTCCCCTCAACGTGCAGACACAGTCACTTTTACACACGGACAGCTCTTCCGGCCCTTTCTCTCCATGATGAACAAGGTAGACTCACATGCTGAAGTAAACGAACAACATGCCCCTCTCATGCGGTCGGTCCAGGTCATTCAGTTTGAGAAGTTTCACAAATGCCGCTTCTTACTTTACATGCGCACTGAAGCAAGCGCGCGATTGGTCGTCGCTGTAACCAATCAAGTGATCTGCCTCGGTTGGACCGTGACTCCCAAACATATGATTGGCCGCTGTAGTAATCAATCATGAGGGTGTAATCGCCCGTAACCGCTGATGTTGTTTCACGATGCGCAGCCGCCAGCAGTGAAAAAACTATACAAATAATAATCCGAGTCAGACCGTTACCATGTTTTCGTGCATGTAACGGAAAGCTTGCTAGCAACACAGTCAAATGGTTATATTAATATATTTTCCAAAACAAATCATTATATTTCCTGGACATTTGGGTATTTTTGTCATTTTCCATGACTGGAAAACTGTATTGCAAAATTCCAGGTTTTCCAGGACACGTGGGAACCCTGGATGTGTCTGACCTGACCACATGTGATACGGTCACCTGAGCTGCATCTTAATACAGGAGTAAACGGGGACATTGTGCAAGTAAAATGGGTTGCAAACAGCATTTCATGTCGACTTCAGCAGAGGAATGTTTTGAGCATCCTTATAGCCAGCTGGAATATGCTCCATCCATAGATGAATAAACCCCACCATATTGAAAGAGCACACATACATTAAGCACTGAATGCTCGCTCAAGGCTTGTCCTTCAGCTGGAGACCATTACAACACTTGCTGAGATTTACTCACACCCACAAACCAACATCCACTCCTCTGAGACACTTAAAGAACAAACTCTGCTTTCATGAAGCCTCTTGTCTTTGAGCGCCGCTCTATATGTCCCGGAGCGGAAGTCTGGAGGAGAGGCAGGAACTTTGTCAGGCAGGAGGAAGGGCTGCTGGGAAGGGGGCCAGCGAGGCCCATTCTGAACGTATGAAAGCATCTTTTGTTCAGAGTTTCCAAACGTCTTGGACAATTCGCTGCCTGCCAATTACTAAGTTAATGTTTAAACACCCGAAGGAAGTGTTGCTTTAAAGCTCTCACAGGAAAACAACAACAACACCCCCACACACACACGCACACACACACACACACACACCTCTCAAACTCTCTGGTTTTAGTGCACTCTTGTGTTCCTCCTTTGCTGATCACTATTAAGAAGTCTTGAGTCAAGACGAACGGCACTCGCTCTCTCTTGTAGCCAAACTTCTTCTTCTTGTGGTCCAAAAAGTGACCGAAATCTATATGAAACAGCTGCAGAAGACACAGCTGGTCAATATAAGGAGAATGACTCAATAATATGAGAATAAAGCCTCAATGAAGATCAAGTTCACACCTGCCCGTCGTCCTTCACCATGATGTTGCTGTTGTGTCGGTCACCGATGCCCAGAATGAAGGTGGCCACACAATAGCCAGCGCAGGATCGTGTGAATAAATCGACCGCCAGGTCGTACCTGTAAACACAGAAGATTATTCCAGACTTATAACAACTGCTCAATTTAACCCGTGCTTGATGATTACTTAAGTGATTTATGAGTGGAGGAAAAACGACTGATAAACCAATAATACATCGCTCGACCACTAAAGAAAAGAGCTCATTTGGAGGAAAACAATGTGTTAATCCTCGCTCACATCTCGCCCTTGTTCTTGTCCTTCAGCCACTGATGCAGCGTTGAACTGTTAAACTGCAGCGCCCCCTTCAGGCCTCCCTTACACTGAATCTGCATGATGGTGTGAGAACTCCTCACCACCTCTATGAGACCCACACAGTCTCCAATAGACAGACAGCCGTACGGGAGCATTCTGGGACACAGAAGGGAGATGTATTACAACATGATCACAAGGGAGAAAAGGGCCCGTTTCATTGACTTTTAAAATACACTTATTTCTGGGTCAGTTTCTCTGGAGCAACCGGTGGTTAAAGGGACAGTTCACCCAAAAATACAAATTCTGTCATCATTTACTCACCCTCATGTCATCCCAGATGTGTGTGACTTTCTCTCTTCATCTGAACACATTTGAATAAAATGGAAGAATATCTCCCTTCAGTGGTTCTTATAATGCAAGTGGACGGTGACTGGACAGTCATCATAAACATCATCCATACGACTGCACTGGTTAATGTCTTCTAAAGATAATCCATCACCTTTGCTGCCATAAGAAAGTCACACATCTGGGATGACATGAGGGTGAGGAAATGATGACAGAATTTACATTTTTGGGTGAACTGTCCCTTTAAAAGGTCACATGAAATGTCATATCAATCAGTTTAATTTCCTGTTTTGATTTATTTCCTGTTGATACTGTTCACGCGGGACATATCAAATGAATTTTTTAATCAGCAAATAGTTAAACAGAATAGATATTGCTAGTCAGAGGGAGGCCATATTAGGGGAAGAATTCTGGAATTTCCAACTTCCCACTGGGAAAAGTGCAATGGAACGCCACTTTATGTCAGACTTCCAACTTGGAAACTTAAAATATACAGTGAGACAATGTTTCTACATTACATGATATTAAAAATTGTTTAGCGAACCACCCCACACCTCAGGTCCAGCCCCTGATTTTGCCAAATGTTCTCCATTATCCTGATGATCTGAAGGGTTAGCATGTCCTGCCGCAGGTCTAAGTGAAGAGAAAAAGTGGAAAACTCACGTCACTTTTGTTCCACATCGTGCAAAATAACGGCACTCATACAGACAGGATAAAAGATGATCTGACCATCTCCGTTCTTGAAGATGATCTCATTGTTCTGGAAGAGAAGTTCGGACATGATGTCAGGGTTTTCCCAGTTGAGCCACAGCGGTCTCTTGGCTGAAGACATGATCCTACAATCTTCAAGTCTGCCGTGCAAACACAAGAACAAACCAGAAACCCAACGTCATGATCAAACGTGCATTTATTTATCTGCAGAATACTGTCCCTGCGAGGTGAAAGGTGTATTACTGCACTGTGTGGGACTCACCGCAGGTTACCCAGCTGGTGGGCGGGGTTGAGTGGAGAGGTGAAATTTTGGAGGGCATCCATGTAATCGGGTCTCCTCATCTGCTCCACCAAGAACTTCATTTGCACCTGAAAAATAAGTAAGTCCGGCAGTCAATGATCATTCTCTTTAAAGGGATCATAAAGTGCATTTTTAACAATGTTATTATATTCGCTGAGGTCCTTTTTGCACCAAAACAGTCACAATTTAGTAATATATGATCATTTTTGGCCCTCTGTCTGAAACGCTCTGTTTTGGTCTCAGCACCTCCTAAATACTTCAATGTAAACAGCCACTGCTATGATTGGCTAACAGCGTGCAGCCCCTCAAATACAGCAAACCCAATCAGAAGAGAAGGAACCTCAACATTATAAAACAAAACTGCATCTGAATATATTAACCTGTTCATCTCAAGTACAACTGTTATCACTCAACACCATAAACTATCAGACATTTCAATATTCATGAAGAGTTTTTAACTGCCCAATCAGTCAATAACAGTTGCTTTGCAACCAGTTGGCGACCCTATCTGAGGTGCACGTCGACGGAAACACGCCGAAACGGTCAAAGACGTCCATCGTTCATCATCAAAGACATCCAACGTCAAAGTCGTCCATCTATAGTCCATGTTTACATACTCCAACAATTAAAAACAGATGTGTGAAAGAACGATGGCGGGTTTGTGCAGCAGCTGAATGATAACCGCTTCTCCCTTTCAGAGCTGTAACTGCATCTTTAAAAGCAGCGAGATACATCACAGCGGTCAAAGAGTCCGTGTAGTTCATGTTTATATACAAAATCATTCAAAATAGTCCAGATGGGTCCCCTATAGGAGTGTTAAGATTCATCGATATGGATCGATCCAATAACCAACGATCCAACGTGTAAATATCGATACTCAATGTTTTAAGATGCACCTTTATCTTAATACTCTCATGTCAGCCACGTCCATACGCATTTCCGTCAGACCATGATGCAACCTTATTACATTCATTTCATTTTATGAGGGCTAAATATGCTTTTCACGTGGGACACGGATGTGCGCGGGGTCGGTGAAGCCAAATTGTGCCATCCATGCACACACATTAACAGAGCTTCCTGCGAAACGCGAGCTCCAGTGACAGGATCAGTTTGAGCACGTCAACCGGGCGCTCCTTAAAATGTGAGCTCTCATTCGGGCTTCCATTGATATCGTTGCGCATGCGACCCATTCGAATTCGCTAGTTAAAAGCACAATGGAGCAGTTTGACCATCATGTGAAACATCTGGACAACGCCGACATTCTGAACCACACTAACGAGGGAAAGAGATTCACCTGCTCAGCTCCAACATCAGGTATAAGACGTTACACATCGACACAATAACACTTATCAACACTTACATTTATCCCACTTACTCATTACAACTGTGGAAGTTGTAGCCAAGAAAACCACGGACAGCACGGATAGTTGGAAACAAGTCATGGGTATGTGAGTACTCTGAAGTGGATTAAACTGAGAAATAAGCTGTAATCAAACGAGTGATGATCACTTGTGTGTGATGTTATTTTGTACATTATTATCTGTCTCATTTGTTCAACATCTGAAGTACCTCATGTCCCAATGTGGATACTATAATTGCACTTTTCAGAGAGCTCAATGAAATATTCAGATTATATTTGGGTTGCATTTATGGGCAAAACATTTTTTATTGATTGTGTAAAATAGGCACATAATATCGCAATATCGATCGCAGGGACCTGAATCGAACTGAATCGAAATCGTATCGCGGCAGACTTTGAAGTATCAGCAAATATCGGATCGCAGGCCAAGAGAATCGATACAAGATCGCATCGTGATGAACCGTCCGATTTACACCCCTTTAGTGTTCTGTTAGGAATAGCCACACAACACCTGCTCATCTGACTTTAACTGCACGCCAGTGGGCGGGGCCAAGGATGCGATGACACGTGTTGTGGGACGTATAAATGCAAATGAGCAATGTTTCATGACAACTATAAACGCTCTGAGGAGGACGTTTTGAGTTCTGAAATGTACAGTATGTTTTTATTCTACAGTCACCTCTTATATGTCTAAATATAAAGGAAAACTGGATTCAGGACGCCTTTAAACTCGACTACACCTTTTTTAAAAGGTGATGCACGTCCCTTTTCGGTCTTTAAATGCGTTCTCCTATCCCAGTTAAATACGCAGACAGATGTAAGTCAGCAACACGGGTGAAATCAAATCACTGAAATTCTGAATTTTGTGAAGCCTGTTTGTTTATCACAATAAATGTGACATTTAAGGAAATGCTTTTAAATCGGTGGGGCATCTTCTGTAAGCCGCATGTTACATCTAACAATCTAAGGTTTCTTGCGTATCCAAGCAACTACTTTCAGTTGAGGTCAAAAGGTCAAAGGTTGAATTTACCTTCTGAGTCTCATCCTTCTTCTCCTGCTTGAGGATGTCTGTGAGGTTGATGAGCTTCTCCATGGCTTCCACCTGTCTGCTCAGGTGCTTCAGGTACATGCCACAGGCCCGGCAGTACGACTCGAGCAGCAGACCGAACCGCTGACTCACCGTTTTATTGTGCATCTCTGACCTGCAACCCCACAAACTCTTCCATTTCACTTGGAACTTCAAAAACATCTCAGTCCTCAAACCATCGAGACACAGTCATTATGCCGCTTGGACGACATGGTTACTTACTTTAAATGCCAAAAGAAGAAGTGTCCGATCCTCTGGTTGGTAAGAGCTTTTTTCAGCAGGAATCGCACCAGCGGATTATCCAGATACTGCTCGTACTTCAAAACCTTCGACAAAACCCAGAAAACACAAGCTGGAATTAAATGACCATAAATGTGTAAAGCATGAGAGGGCGTTCATAACTAATTAATTATTATCAATAATGGCTTCGTTTACACAAAATTGAAATTCTGTCATCATTCACACATCCTCATGTTGTTCCAAAGCTTTCTTCAGTGGAACACAAATGGAGAAGTTTCACAGTTCATCTTTGTCACATCTTATGTTTCATACACAGCAGGTGAATAGAGACTGAGACTAACATATGTTACAGTGAGTCATGAGTTTGGAACAACATGAGGGTGAGTACATGATGACAGAATTTTCCTTTTTGGGTAGACTATACCTTTAACTGTTGCAAAATGGAACAGCACCTCATTTGAGTTCATGAAGAATATATCGTCCTCACCTGGACCAACTGAATGAGGTACTGAGAGAGTTTGTCATCGGTCAGGTACTTCTCAAGACACCGAACTGCAAAGTCTCGAATCATTGGATCAGGATAGTTACAGTCCAGCAGCTCCATGGCTTGTTCTGGCTTTATCGCCGGCCAGTCTTTAAGAAGGCAATACATCTGTGCGACTTCATCGCGGGAGTTCCACTTCACCGCCAGAAGGATCTTTGGCAGGATATCTGGTATGTTTACACAATACTGCCTAGAGTACAGAAACATATACAGTTTCACACAAACGGTGTCCGCTGCATTTACACGAGGAGCCCTAGGGAGGGCACTAGACTACCTGTGTCTCCAGAGGAAGTCTTTCTCCTGTTCTGTGATCTCAGAAAGCGGGTCCCTGTTGCTCAGCTGCCGAAGTTGCTCTATATCAGTCTCCGTCATGGCGTGATCTCGTGCCAGTCTGCTGCTCTGTAGGTGGGTAGTTGGCAAATAATATAGATATGAACATTAAAATATTAAACATACATATATGAGGGAAAGTGTATATTTTTTAAATGCTGTAAGGGTCACAATACATTTTTATATTTTTCATCATTTTAATCATCTTTGAGTTTTTTGCATTGTGACAAATAAACGATTCCAAGAACAAATATTCCACATGATTCCTCAATATATTATCTCTCATAATAATTCTACAAGCATTAGGGAAATGTTTAGATGGAGGGAAATGTTTCACAAGCACTTCCTGTTAAGGGCAGTGCGACGTGTCCAACAGTTGAAGGGTCAGTGGGCATGGCCATGAAGCCTTGTCAAGTTATATCGATATAAATGAAGACAGCCCAGGGCGGTCAGCTAATCGACTAATCGTCCAACAACTGACTAGTTGATTAATGGTGTCAACTACTAATATGAATATTTTGGTGGTGGTTTTAAAGGGAAACACAGTTCTTAAATTAATTGAGAGACACAACTTCTCGGAGAGCGTTTTAGCATGATGATAGCTTTCTGTGGGGGGGGGATAATGTACATTATCCTGTTTATTACACATCTACTAAGCGCATAAATAAATAAATGGACATGAAACATTGATTGGAGTTGAAATGATTTTCTTAGCATACTTGTAGAGATCAAACAGTGATCCGAGAAGTAGGAAAGATGACTTGCAATAAGCGGATAACCGCTCGGATATATACTTTCACACTAGTACTTGTGGCGCACACACGGGGTCGAATGGCATCAAACTCATGTGCACACCCGCGAATCGCACCCGCATCTGCTTGAGACGTGGTCTGGGATACGGTTCATGTGATCTCTGGTACGGCTCGCTGCTGATATGAATCGCACCAAATCGTTTGTGAGGACGTATAATTTGCATCTTTTCAAGCTTACGATGGCAATTATTGTGGTATAGTACCCTTCACATACCTCCTTGTGTCCAAATAAATCCCCTTCAGAGAGCAGCTCACATTCTTCACATCTCTTGCAACACATCCGCGGGCTCGCGGCATACAAACGCTAATAATCATCAATGCACATTCAACGCATCCGCGGGAGATAAACACGTGTCGTTCCGTGCATCTTGAGGTTTTACCTAGTTACTGTGGTAAACAGCTGCCGCTTGTACTCATGTTGATGATGTAATCATATCACAGTTCAGACACAAATAATATGATATGAACAGAAACCAGCGGGGACACGGGAGGAAACAAATTCTGGTTCGGAACAAGCAATCGGACGTGTGAAAGCACCCTTCATCAAGGTATATGCGGTTTATACTCAGAAATATCAGACCACTAGATGGCGCCTTTGAGCAATCAGACTAGAGTACAACAGTCAACATGGAACAACCTGCCGCAAGACGTTTCGTCTCTTCAATGCTTCACGTTTAGTCATTTAAAACACTGTTTTTAAAGCAAAGTGACACTTTCCAGATGAATGTGTCATGTGTTAAATCCTCTGCTGTGAGTTATGTTCCCGTATTTGTGAGGTGTTGTGGAAAGATTAAAATCTTTTGCTGATTCTGTCTGACACTGCTTAAATAGCAGCAGAAAAAAAGGTTTAAACTGATTGATGTCATGAACTAGATGATGTATTCCCGCAATCTTGCATTTCTTTTGAATGTGCAGAGAGGATTGCCCCGAAACACTCTTGTGAAACATCAAGTGGTGCGTAGGTGCTATTGAAGCGCATCATTCTGCGTTCAGGATGTGCGTAGGCGCTTTTGTGCCAGTCTGTATTGATCCTTTCTTATTTCTCTTACTTTTATAGTTTTAGTCTATTTATTTGTTGAATATCCATTAGCCGCCATGTTGAAGTGCTGCACTGTGCGTGCGTATTTCCCTTTGAAATGCGTCTGATCCGGGTAAGGTGAACATAACGGAGCCTAATTACACTTAGAGTTCCGACTAGTTGACAAGTTGTTCGAACAACCCACCGACAACTTTAGTACAAGCCACAAGTTTAAATTTTAATAAAAAAAAAAGTGTTTAAATTGTCAAATTTCTGTTGGAGTGCTACTAGATCCGCAATACTGACGTGAGATTCACCTTGGAAACGCAACAGGATTGCGCAACAGGAAGTGTGTCACTATAATTAATTAAGTAGGATGTGTGTCTGTAAGCTCACCTGTCCAGACTGACAGTAATTGTATCCCATCTCTCTGGATATAATCCAGTTAGCGTGATCCTCAATGGTGGCCATGTCAGGATACTTCACAGGAGAGCTGAAATAATCAAACTCCAGCTCGAGACAAGGCGTTTCCTAGAGCAAAGAATCCACCAGAACATTATCGTACACTTATCACCTTCATCGTCTATGCAGTTACAACCTTGAATATAGTATTAATCGTCATCGGATCATTCAAAGTCACTAAATATATGCTGGTTCTGGTGTCCTATCGTTTTGCTGTGAAATCTGTGGCAGGATAAAAGACTCCATGCTGAATAAACCGCTTTGGAACATGAGCTCTTGATTAACTGTGTCATCTCAGATTAGACAACACCGAGCAATCTTATTAAAGCCACCGTGCAGACGGCTCTGCACTGAAAAAGGTCATGCAGAGAGGAAACCTTGTTAGGGTTGGAGCCTGTGACCCCAATGGGGTTGAGGAGGTCTTCCAGGCCGTGTGGTACCGGCCACAGATTCAGCGCCATCTTCCCTGCCACCAGAGTGTGCGTGTAGTCGAACAGGTTGACGTTACCCCAGGCCAGCGGACAGTGCTCCTGAAATACATCAAATGTGCTTCTACTCATTTAAACTGAATACATTTCACATCACTCTTCAAAAACACCTTTAAAACAGTCCAAGTGTTGCGATCTATAGCAGTGCTTCTCTACTGACATGTCATGACCCAAACATTATTCACAGATCTCTTCTGAACTCATGGGCGGCAGGAAAAAGCAATGCTACATGCAAATGCTAAAATGCAACTAACCACACAACTGTGCAGAGTAAGGACAGCAAAATAAACAGGCTTAACCACTTTTAGAAGGAAGGACAGGAAGGAAATACATGGTGTATTTATTGTTGCTGAACTCGACGGTACTTTGGTGTGAATAAATCTGTCACTGGGTAGAAGCTTGTCAAATTAGACAGATGTCAACATGGATAGGTGACATGCCCTCATACTTCACAAATACAGGTTCGCTTGCATCGTTGGGCCTGTGACTTTTGCTCATAATAATAATTTCAATGTTTGATTTTAAGGACTTTAGATTGATAAACAATAGCGGTATTGTGTTAAAAGAATAAAAGAAAATGGTTTGCTTCCTGAAACAACACCAGTTGAAAAGCGGCGATTCGATGAGATGCGGACTAACTTCACAGTGAGTGGTTTTGATAGCAAGACTACATAGAGTGCACTATAGAGTCGTCACCTCTTTTGCCCCCTTCCTTCCTTTCACAGAGCAGATGGACAGACAGAGTCGAGCCGCCCGTGGGACATCAGGAATGTACATGTCATAGGTCAGCCACTCGTTCCATCTGGATTTGAAAGAGAGAAAGCAGAATCAACAAATGTACACATTTAACATGTTCTTGTACTGTGTATTCTCCTTTAAATATGGTCCAGTATTGCACCTCGGGTTTGAACACGGGACACGTTGAGTGTTTACATTGTCACACAGCTGTTCTCCTCCATGATAGATCCCTGTTCGCACATAAATCTGAAACAAGGGTTAACGACCCGTGAGCGAACATCTAATCCAGTACAGAAAGGTTTTGGCATTTTAAATGGCTTATACGTGCAAACAGCTTCCTAATCTTTCACAATAAATTAAAACTTCTGCAAAACACTTCCCTAGCATATTCTATCTCAATAATAAACATGACTCATCAACCACCTTCAACATGCAATCAATCAGAGACTGTTTCAGATAAGCACCTTGTCAATGTCCCGGATATTCACATTAACGTATGTGGCGCAGAGGACACGTATCCTTAGAGTGCTGTTAATGGTCCAGAGAGATTTGGTGGAGGCCTCGCCATTCATGTAAGGCGTGGCGGTGGAGATGCGGCGGGCGTAGGAGGGCATGGTGAAGTTGTCCATGGGCAGCTGGGAATAAAGACTGTCCTTGGACATAAGCATGAGGTTTGGCATGCGACCCAGCATAATGCAACTCCGTACATACTGAGAAAGAGAAAGAGGGTGATTACAGACATAATGATCCATAATCATGGGCATTCCAGTATGTGCTCAAAACACCAGTTCAGTCTGTGATCTCATATGAGTGACTTCACATGCAGCACGGATACAGACTCATTTGCAGTGGGATACTGAAACATGACTAGAGAAATAACACAGATGAATGTGAGATACTTCACTCTTGTAAGTAGCCAAAATCATGATCTAATTAGCCAAAATATTTAAAACAAAACAAGCACAAGTGGGCATTTTAAAATTGTAAGAATGACAGGAAATGTGATTCTGTAGAAATCTGCAGGCTACTAATCAGTGTGCAGTATAGAGGCAGAAATCTCTATTGAGGAACTGAAAATAATGTTATACATTCTTACACTCTTTGGCTACGTTCACACCGCAGCTTATCACTTACATTACCATGTAATATGCCTGTTATAGTTTAAAACCTTTAATTTAAAATCATATTTTTTACCCTAAATTAAAGGCTTATAAGTAATTTTTTAATGATATAGATGATGATAAATTCTGAGACACATCCTAAGAAAAACAGCAGACAAACTAATCCGAACGTCTGCTAGCTGCCTTGAGACGTCACACAGGTCACATAAACTGCAACACATAGAGACTGTATCACCTAGATATCTTATAGAGACTGTGTCTGTTCCCTGAACTACCAAACACAATACCCTCACTAAAATCAATTTGAAAGAATGTGATTATGGTCAAAAAAAAAAAAAAAAAAAGATAAACATCATATAAAAATAGGGCTACTAAACATTAGATCTCTTTCTACCAAAGCACTAATTGTTAATGAAATGATATTTCGTGGTGCATGGAAGGATAATGTCTGTAGCTGCCAGGTCAGCATATTTTAGCAAACTCATAGAAAATAACCACAACAATCCTAGATGTTTATTCAGTACTGTGGATAAATTGGTTAGGAATAAATCCTCAACCGAACCAGATATTCTGTCGCAGCACAAGAGTAATGACTTCATGAATTTCTTTTCTGATAATATTGAAATAATCCGAAATTTGAATTATGCAATCATCTGTCACAGCACCTCAGAAAACAGTGCCTCATAATCCTTCTCTGTCATAGGTCATGAAGAACAAAACTTGTCGAAACATCAAAAGCAACAACATGTTTGTTAGATCCAATACCAACTAAGCTCTTAAAAGAGGCATCTCCTGTAATCTCAGAACCGCTTCTTAATATCATTAACTCCTCACTATGCTTAGGACATGTCCCAAGAAACTTTAAAATGGCAGTTATCAAATTGCTTATCAAGAAGCCACAACTTGATCCTGGAGAACTTGCTAATTATAGACTGATTTCAAATCTCCCGTTTATGTCAGAAATACTAGAAAAGGTAGTGTCCTCCCAAATATGTTCATTTCTACAGAGAAATAGTATATATGAAGAATTTCAGTCAGGATTTAGGCCTCATCACAGTACAGAGACTGCACTTATCAGAGTTACAAATGACTCTTATCATCTGATCGCAGCTGCATTTCTCTTCTAGTGCTTTTAGATCTTAGTGCTGCATTCGACACGATAGATCACGACATTCTCTTGAATAGGCTGGAGAATTATGTTGCATCTGTGGAGTTGCATTAGCATAGTTTAGGTCATATTTAGCAGACCGCTACCACTTTGACTATGTAAATGAGGAATTGTCAAACCAAACAAAAGTAAAATATGGAGTGCCACAGGGATCAGTTTTAGGGCTTCTTCTTTTCTCCATGTATATGCTTCCCCTGGGAGATATTATCAGGAATCGTGGAATAAGTTTCCACTGCTATGCTGACGATACACAACTTTATATTTCTTCAAAACCTGATGAGATTTCACAATTCTCAAAATTAGCAGAGTGTATCAATTAAATAAAAGATTGGATGGCCAGAAATTTCCTTCAAATCAATTCTGACAAAACAGAGGTTCTAATTATTGGACCAAAAACCTCTAAAAATAAGCCACTAAAATATAATTTGACTCTAGATGGATATTCTGTTACATCATCTTCAACAGCGAAGAACTTGTGTTATATTTGATACCAATCTGTCCTTTGAAAATCAAATTACAAATGTTTGTAGCACAGCATTCTTCCACCTCAGAAATAGTGCTGAATTACGGCACATGATCTCTGTTGCGGATGCCAAAAAACTAATTCATGCGTTCATGACCTCAAGACTAGATTATTGTAATGCATTACTGGGAGGATGTCCAGCAAGATCAATAAATAAACTTCAATTGGTTCAAAATGCAGCAGCCAGAGTGCTGACGAGAACCAAGAAATATGATCATATTAGCCCCATTTTATCATCGTTACATTGTTACCTGTTAAATTACACATTAATTATAATATCCTGTAACTACATACAAAGCTTTGAATGGTCTATCTCAGGGTTCAGCGGTTCGTTTGAATTTCGGATAGTAAATTATGCCCATGGAAACATGCAGAGATATCGTAGTTCTTTGCTCATATCACTCGTGCAGAAAACACGATATCTCAAACTGTATAAAAACACGAATGCAAGTCAATGGAAATCTGAAATAATTACAGATAGTGTATGTAAGTTAATTCATTATACAAATGAAAGCAATGAGCATGTCTGGGTTTCTTATACGCATGCGGGTCAGTCAACGAGCATTGGCTCTTCAGACTAATGTCTCATTTGGGCCACGTTCAGCTGCGGTGTGAATGTTGCTAAAGATTGCTGCTTTAGTGAGGCCAAAAGAGAGCAGATACCTTGTACTGACTGATGGGGTACTTCTCCAGAAGATACTCGTCACAACCACAGACCTTCAGGATGTACTTGCCCTGATACTCCTGCACACACATCTTCAGCTGCTCGGCTGACAGCAGCATGCTCCGGGTTTTCTTCCTGATGGCTTCGGCGATCACCTGCTCAGGTACACAATCATGATTGATCTTCAGCGTGTACTTCTGCTTGTCATTGTTGGGGGAGACGATCACCCAGATAACCACGATGATTTGACCTAGCACACACAGAGAAGTCTTGAGCGCTAACAGAAGCAGCACTATTAGAGTTAACTCTGTGTTTGTGTTCCACAGAGAGACATTGAACGCTTCCCAATGAAGCAGTCCCTCCACAAGAATTATTGCATTAGCGCATTTGTTGCGGTATCTGGCAATTTTTTTTAATTTCCGCAAATTTTCCACAAAAAAATTACATCTGAGGGAATCCCATTTCTTTCACAGTGCCACCAACTGCCCAAAATTTCACACGTTTATGCAAATAATTTTTGAACCGTAAGTGCTAGAATCAGATGTATTCTGTTCTCTGATTCTATGTCGTCATTTTCCCTCTTGAAATATTCTTTGCCATTTAGACTTTTTCGAACTCCTCTTAGACTGTTCGTCCGATTTCCACAAAAATGTAATCAGATCATCTTCAGACCAGGCTGACAAAAATGTAAGGAATTCAAGTTGATTAGTCAAACGGTTCTCGAATAACGCGTGAACAAATTTGAAGTAGAGCTCGCCAAATTGGTCGTGAGGCTATATCTCCGCAACGTTTTAGCGTATTCACACCAATCTTGGTGTGTGTTATGACAACCTTGACCGGAGGGTACCTGCACAGTTTCGGCACAGCGCCACCTAGTGGTCACAAGATATGAAAAATGCATATTTTTGCTTTTAACTTCTGAACGGTTTCACCTAAAATCACAAATCTGGTCTTGTTGGGTTCTGTGTGGGATGCCGAGTCGAATGATACCAAATGTGTCTATGTTGCCATTTTGGGCGTCACCCATTTTGAATTTTGTTGTAAAATGCTTTATTTTTCAAACGCATTGACATATCGTTCCAAAACTCGTTATGTGTCATTGGCACAATGCCCTGAAGGTAAAATTTGGGACAGCTCCACCTTCTGGTCAAAAGTTATTCCACATTTGTATAAAATGTTAATCACTTTTGATTACTTTGTGCTATTGTCATGAGATCAGTCTCGGTAGATTCTGTGCGTCATGCTGACAACATGGAGGCCAATTATGCCATGATCGATAGAACTTCCTGTCCACCATTTTGAAGTCCTTTAAAAACTACTTATCCAAACACCTCCTAAAGCGTTTGTCAGATTTTAAATCAATCTGACCACCTTCAGACATGCCGACAAAAGGTTATGGATTTCATGTTGACAGACCAAACCGTTTTCGTTTAAAACAACAGTGCCAGAATGGTTTTCAGGCTCTATCTCGGCAACGCTTTGGCATATTGACATGAAACTTTATGTGTGTCTTCATGACCGCGTCTTGACAACACCATTTCAATTTGGTGACACCGCCACCTGTTGGTTAAAAGTAATAAGCTTTTATGTCCCCTTGCAATTGATAATATTTATGATTTTACAATTTTACAGTTTGCCTAAAATCATGGCCAGATTTACAGTTTGCCCTTGTTGTGCCTAATAATGTTTTATGGCCCCTTAACTGCTGATTGCAGCTATATTTGTTTTTATATGGCCATATATACATTTCTATATCAGACAATGTAATAACTGCAACAGGCCTAATGAATCCTCATCTATGTTTTAGTTTACACATTTATTGCATGTCTATTTTAAACTTAGACTAACTCTAAGAAAATATGTTTTCTTGCATTGTCTGAGGCAGAACATTTTAAAACAAAAATAATTAAGGGTTTTCCATCATCCACAGGTTTCACCTAAATGTATGGTAGCATATTATTGTGTGCAATTCTTTCTAACTGCATATTCAGTTATTGTGCACTAAAATATGACATATAATTGCATTTACAATGTAATCAACACAATTACAAAGATATACAATGATGATTTGTTAGTTTTCACTGCAAATTTTGAGAAAAGCCGCAGCAAATTCAGTCATTTTGGGCCGCAAAAATCAGGAAACCCTGGTGGGACTGTCAAGGGAACGACTCTGTTGGTCTTGTTGTGCATGTGAGAGACCCATTCACATATTTAAGAACACAGCACTACTACAAAACATCCACGAGTGACCAAGAGTTCTGAGACTCACATTAGGCCACAGGACATAAAGAACATTCTGGCTGGGTTATTTTCAGTCGTCTATGAATCACATCTATGGCATGCTGCGATTGCCACAGCCAAAAATGTTGACTCGTCCCTCAGTGTGTATAAACAAACAGGAAACACATTTACAGTATATGCCAGACAACACTGAACAATGAACATAAATAATATCACACGATCACACCGTAAGTTGTGTTTGTCACACGTGTTAGCATGAGACTGGTGAGTCGCTAACCATCCCTGACTGCGTAAAGCAGGAGTTCTTAAACGTTCTCCAGCCAGGACCCAAATATGTTATTTTGTGTTAACCTGGGACCCACACTTACAAAGAAATGTGTAACATGCTTGTGGCAGGGCGGAGGGCGGCTCGTGATTTTACACACCCGGTCCCTTATCAGGCTAATCAAGCCTCCGAGAGGGATAAAGGCCGACTGCGGAGGATGGTGCGAGAGAGAGAGATCGTTTACGGGCAAGTCTGTCATTGTGTATGTTTGTGTCTTTTGTTTAAGTTTCTCATTAAACTATTATTTATATTGCCAAGCCGGTTCTCGCCTCCTTCTTTCCATTGTACTGCTTTACACTGGTGCCGAAATCCAGGAAGGAGGATGGATACGCCATAGTAGAGTTCTCGCCACTACTGTCCACCCCAACGCAGCAGCCGTGGCCATCTGACAGGGGACGAGGAGCCCGGCCGCCTGGAAGCGGAGGAGCGGCCGCCGACCACCTGGAGCGAGAGAACCACTGCCAGGGTGAGGGAGACCCCTTCTGTTACCCAAGAACGCGGCGGGGCGTTCCGTCCGCCAGGGGCTGGAAGACTTCCTCCGATCCGCCCGGAGAGGCGCGGCTATCGTTCGTTAGAGGGTGGAGGAGTGGCCAAGGAACAAGCTGCAGCGTATCGGAGAACTGGCGAGTAAGACGTTTTTTTAATCCCTCTCTCCTCTCTCTCTCTCACTTCCGCTCCACGTTGGCCTTTTCCCTCTCATTTAAATTTTACAGTGTTTTTTTGGGGGGTATTACACTGTTACAGGAAGTACCCCCCCATTTTTATTATTTCTGTTTCCCTCCCCTTGTCCCCTCCCTCATCCAGGTGGACGGGGATGACCTGCCAGATGACGGGGCTTAGGGCACAGGGATGACCTGCCGGATGACGGGGCTTAGGGCACGGGGATGACCTGCCGGATGACGGGGCTTAGGGCACGCCCCTCCCCAGGGAAGGGGGGTGTACGTCATACCGGGGGCTCCCCTGCCTGAGAGAATGAGGGAGGAATGTGGCAGGGCGGAGGGCGGGTCGTGATTCTACACACCCGGTCCCTTATCAGGCTAATCAAGCCTCCAAGAGGGATAAAGGCTGACTGCGGAGGATGGTGCGGGAGAGCCAGTGTCAAGTTTTATAGTAGGAATAGTTACAATAATTGCAGTAACTATGATATTTTGGCAGAGGTTCATACAGTTGAGTAATAGTTTCAACAGATAATGTAGAATCATTTATATTAGTGCCATACTGATGTCTATCTAATCATTTATGATTAAACTATTAAAAATGAACTGCATTACACAAGTCAAGACTGAGAGTAACAGAATACATGTAATGGGATTACATATTTAAAAAACAAAATATAAGTAACTGTATTCAACTACAGTTACAATTTAAATGGTTGTTAATCAGAATAGTTACATTCACTACATTCATACAATACAGTAGTTTGATTACTGAAGAGATTACTTGGTATTATTCTGTCATTTGTCTCTTGTAATATTTAGTCCTTTCCATTGGAAATGATGCGATCCAAAGAGCGTTTAAACAGCGGTGAAAAACTTATGATGCACTACAATCATACGAGCAGACAGAGAAGTACGTCTGGAGCAGAAGAAACAGAAATAAACCTCGTGTAATCTGTCATATGAACAAGTAACATTTCTGATACTTACAAAACCAGATTTTGTGTTATGCGAGAGTGCGTGGAACCGAGTTGTGAGGTTGAGTCTGCATCGCTGCATATGGCGGAGAGAGAGCGTATGCCTAATAAATGATTTAATGGAGTGAAAGTGAAGACAGTCCCGGCCATTTAATTTACTCTTACTCTTAATTATTGCACATTAATTAAAATACATTTTATTTTAAGAAACGCTGGTGTAAAGGGACAGTATATCCAATCTTTCAAGTCATGCAACCCTCTGTGGAACGCTCGATTGTGATTGGTCAATCCAGTCCAATATGTTAGCATAAGCGTTTAACTGTATAATGGATAGTTGTCTTAGGCCTGTGATTTCCTACATAGTTGTGCTAGTTTCATGTCTCTTGAATCACTCAGTTTTCACTTTTCTCGGGCTACTAAAATAGGATCAACTAAATTCCATATTTCATTTCCACGTATTTATACATTTGGTTAGTAGCTGTATAATAAGCGGGATAATATACAGTCATCTGGTCATTTTCGCAAAATATTATTATTTCTTTTGGATCACCCTTTAGTGGATTATTCTGCGATAATGACCAGCTGACTGTACATCATCCCTTATATAAAGTACATCAGTAACGCAGAACCAGACGTTTTCCCACAAAGCATGATTGAGATAACTTTACAGCTCAAATAACAAGCATTTAGTACTGAAGAACTCATGCAAGTGCTTGACAGCCCCAGATGTGCAGTTGAAGACAACCAGGAATAAAGAACTTAAAATTACCTTTGTCTAATTTGCTGTATATGTGCTTTGGAAGCTCCGGCGAGGACTCTACGTTAGGAGGATAAACGTATAGCGCTCGACTGTGTGGCCCACTGACATCTCGCAGTTCCACCGAGTCTTTGCAGACATTAAGAATATTTCTCCGGAAGTCTTGCACCTCAGAATCCTTCACTAGATCAAACTCACACACCGGCATGCCGATGGCAAAACCTGAAACACATGAGACATCATTTCAATACTACATCGAATAAAAAGAGATAAAACTGTTGATCAAATGAGCCGCTCTCTCAATAAACAAAAGCAGGCACTGATCGCGGTCCTACCGATTTCTCGATTGAGGATTTTCTCCTCTCTGTTTCCTACAGGCTCGATGACCTTCAGGAAGGGCTGGAATAACCGAAGATCGCAAAGTCTCCTCGTTTCATCGTAGAACTCCTCGCGCTCCGCATCTTGCGTTACGCTGACGAAAATATAGGAGGTCTCCTCCTGCAGCAGGTGGTGAAGAGGGCACTTCCTCGCCTCCTTAAACAGTTCATGTTTGATTGTGATGAGCGTGGCCTCTCGGAGGCACTCCAGCGTCAGGATGATGCCATTGGGCAGCAAACAGTCCACCTGAATCCTGGGGGGCATCAAATGGATGCCCCATAGTTCTCCCGAGGACGGTCTTGGAGGCATGGTTTGTAGTCCTCACAATCTTTAATACCGAAAAACAATCACCAACCTCTTTCACTCCTGAGGAGAAAGATGATAAATAAAGTGAGTTTTGGCAACATGTCTGACCATTTGTTTCTCAATATCAGTAAATCAGTGGGTGAGACACTTAACAGATACACAAGAACAAATAAACAAACATAATAAACCTGGATTTATTGACAATGATTAGTATCAAAGTTACATAAAAAGTTTAAAAGTTGTAAATACTAGTATTACTTCATAAAGTATATCCTCCTGAGACCTCCGACATTACGTTCTGACTTCGATATAGGCCATAAATAATTTCATTTAATTTAAACGGACTGATCTCAGGTCAGGAGACTCTGTGCTGACAGTAAAGGGTTAAACTTTCAACAAACGGAGTCATGTGACAAAACAACATGGCGCTGATCACAGCGAAGTTTGTCTTTGGGAGAAACACCAACAAAACTACATCTGGTAAGAAACCTGATTAAGTCTTTACACTGAAACCTGTTTGAGTCAAAAGATTAGAGTCTCTAGTTTCATCTGATATGGCATTTTAAACATTTGAGCAATTTATCGTGAAACGGCACACTGATAAACACAATGACTGTACGCTATATGGAGTTATGATGAAAATAAGATGCATTTCAAACTGCTCTGAGAACAGTGCAGACAGACAGCACACTGGAGGTTAAGTCATGCACTAAATAGGGAGCAAGGGAGCATCCTATAGCTCTCTATAACTGTTCTGAGACCAGTGCAGACAGACAGCACACTGGAGGTTAAGTCATGCACTAAATAGGGAGCAAGGGAGCATCCTATAGCTCTCTATAACTGTTCTGAGACCAGTGCAGACAGACAGCACACTGGAGTTTAAGTCATGCACTAAATAGGGAGCAAGGGAGCATCCTATAGCTCTCTATAACTGTTCTGAGACCAGTGCAGACAGACGGCACACCACTAAATAGGGAGCAAGGGTGCATCCTATATCTCTCTATAACTGTTCTGAGACCAGTGCAGACAGACGGCACACTGGAGGTTAAGTCATGCACTAAATAGGGAGCAAGGGTGCATCCTATATCTCTCTATAACTGTTCTGAGACCAGTGCAGACAGACGGCACACTGGAGGTTAAGTCATGCACTAAATAGGGAGCAAGGGAGCATCCTATAGCTCTCTATAACTGTTCTGAGACCAGTGCAGACAGACAGCACACTGGAGGTTAAGTCATGCACTAAATAGGGAGCAAGGGAGCATCCTATAGCTCTCTATAACTGTTCTGAGACCAGTGCAGACAGACAGCACACTGGAGGTTAAGTCATGCACTAAATAGGGAGCAAGGGAGCGTCCTATAGCTCTCTATGCAGTTAAGTGCGTTCACTCCTAAAATCTGATCAATAGTTCAGTTTCAGCTGCAGATGATGTTTGGACACTAAACATGTTTGACACACATGGGATGATGATCATCAGTACATAGATTCACCATGTATTTTTGATTTGATTTAATGCATTAATTCAGTGCAATTAATCATATAAAAACTAACCCATTAAAATAGTTTATGCACTTAATCATGTTCCCGGACCGTAAAAAGGAATGTTTCTACCATTGAAGCAATTCAAGTTCCACTTATTTTCTCCAGTGGGCAGTAACTGAACGTGAGATGCTCCAAAAGCATCCGTCTGACGAGGGGGTACAAGCCCTTATAATATATCTCAGACTGATTGACAAATTAATTTGAAAAATGGATTACTGTGATCTGTACGCCAGTGATTGGCTTATGTTCAATAATATGTAAATAAACAATATATTGACATCTAAAGCCACTTTTTGTCTTGTCTTATCATTTACATTTACATTTATGCATTTGGCAGATGCTTTATCCAAAGTGAATTACAGTGCACTTATTACAGGGACAATCCCCCCGGAGCAACCTGGAGTTAAGTGTCTTACTCAAGGACACAATGGTGGTTACTGTGGGGATCAAACCAGCAACCTCCTGATTACCAGTTTACCAGTTATGTGCACTTATTACAGGGACAATCCCCCCCGGAGCAACCTGGAGTTAAGTGTCTTACTCAAGGACACAATGGTGGTGACTGTGGGGATCAAACCAGCAACCTTCTGAGTACCAATGTATTATACAGAGCACTTATTACAGGGGCAATCCCCCCGGAGCAACCTGGAGTTAAGTGTCTTACTCAAGGACACAATGGTGGTGACTGTGGGGATCAAACCAGCAACCTCCTGATTACCAGTTTACCAGTTATGTGCACTTATTACAGGGACAATCCCCCCGGAGCAACCTGGAGTTAAGTGCCTTACTCAAGGACACAATGGTGGTGACTGTGGGGATCGAACCAGCAACCTTCTGAATACAAGATTACCAGTTATGTGCTTAGACCACTACACCACCACCACTCCACTTATCAATGCTTTACTCATCTACCACAATAATATAATGCATTTTAATTTTCTGAATATTATATTTATAATATATATATATATATATATATATATATATATATATATATATATATATATATATATATATATATATATACACACACACACACACACACACACACACACACACACACACACACGGATCAGCCACAACATTAAAGCACCTGTCTAATATTGTGTAGGTCCCCTCGTGCCACCACAACTGTGCCAACCCGCATCAGAACAGCACTCAGAGATGATATTCTTCATCACAATTGTACAGAGTGGTTATCTGAGTTACTGTAGACTTTACCAGTTCAAACCAGTCTGACCGTTCTCTGTTGACCTCTCTCATCAACAAGTGTCTCCGTCCACAGAACTGACCCTCACTGGATGTGTTTTGTGTTTTTCATTCGGAGTAAATTCTAGAGACTGTTTTGTGTGAAAATCCCAGAAATACTCAAACCAGCCCGTCTGACACCAACAATCATCCATGTGATTATCTAATTAACCAATCGTGTGGCAGCAGTGCATAAAATCATGCAGATATGCGTCAGGGGCTTCAGTTCATGTTCACGTCAACCATCAGAATGGGGAAAATGTGATCTCAGTGATTTGGAGCGTGGCATGATTGATGGTGAAACATAATAAACAATCTGACTTTCTACAGCTTGGCTTTATGGTCCCATTATCCACATATGTGGACATCAATTATTACAAAAACTATTTATTTTTTCATGTTTATTATGTGCTGCTAGTTACAAATCAAAAAGGGAAAAGAAAAATGCACACAGCAGTTTATATTAAACATTTATATGAACACTTATGAACATTATATTTACTCCCTGAAATTATTTTCTTAAACATTTAAAAAGTGAAAACAAGCATTTTCCATAGACAAGACTTATAATCAACACTAGGTAGAATTTAGACACAGGTCTTGGACTATAATCTCATTTCAGCCAGTAACAGGCTTAGCCCATATATCTGTCCTTCACGCTACTAATCCACGATCATGTGCCTATACAGTAATTTACTGTGGACACAACACTGAAATCAGTCTTGATCACAAAACATGCTGTCATACCACTTCTTACAGGAAGTGAAGTACTATCCTGACATCTGAGTCACTGAGCAATGACAGGAATGTTACACTGTGAGAGAGGCGAGATATTTCCAAAAATATTTGGCACAACAAACCGAAGTGGATGAGTTTTTTCCCTGCTAACATCCGCCAACAACACAGCCTGACAAACACCCATTAAACTCATGTGTGAGCTGAAAGAAATTCACTTATAACAAACAATAGGTCTCATCACATTTAATCACCTGTGAAATCACTGAGGTTTAAAACTGGGCTGTGGGTGGGGGGGGGACTCGCCAGATCTTTTGTCTTCACTATCTCACACACAGTTTTGCTGGTTTAATCATGTAAACACAATGCAAATGTTTAATACAGAGTTTAGCACACCATTGGTAACGCCAGTTCTAATCACTCCACCCTTGAACACTTTTAATCCAACATTATCCGTGCAATATTTATGATACGACAACATGTTCTGTACTCTGTTTGCACTTGAGTACATATTTACATTAGCACACAAACACCCCCATAAAGCTTACCTGTAACGATGCTGAGGCCACTTCATTATTCAAATGTCCATCATAATTCAGCTGCTTTGTAACTTCTCTTCACAGGTCCACTGAATTATACTGAAACAACCACAGCAGTGTTGGGTGTAATGCATTACTGTAATTAAAATACTTTTCCTTGTATTGTTCATCTGGTCGAGGCTGATCATGGTTTATAAAGTAATTAGTAATGCAATTACATTTCAGACAGAGTAATTAGTACAGTAATATAATTACATTAGAAGATGTCATTAGTAATTAATTACTTACACAACACTGCACAGTAGTGTGTAAAGTGACAGAGAGGAAGTTCATGGAAAGATAATAAGATTAATTTGAATATACTGTTTTACTGAACTGATTATAAATGTCATAGTCGTGTTAATAAACACTTCCCAAAAGTATTCCCATGTTTATTAGTATGAATATTTTGGCAGAAGTATCTACTGCTAAACAAGCCTTTTAATAAGACACTTATTTTAAGTATTTTAATCCATCTAAGGATAAAAATGACTTAATTCAAAACATCTCTTTGTAATAAATAGTTAGCCAGTTAGCCAATACAAAACCAAACATTTGGAAAAATTCCTCTCAGTTAGTATATTACAGTTTAAATATGCTCCAAAACAAGAACGATACATAAATCTTATTGATGGGTAAAGACTATTTAAATGGATTTGTTCTAATAACATTGATATAAAGGGCTTTATTGATTCTTTAAATTAGCCACCTAGCCGCTGGGCTAACCCGAAACTTTCCGATTAAATATGCAGTAATATGCCGCCAATGACACTTTTAACTGTCTGAATATGTGTACACTCGCTCATTTAAAACAATACAATACAAATATCAATATACATGTCTCACATTCCTGGTTGAACCTCATATGGGTATGTACCGGTGGGTTGTTGCGGGGTAATCCGCTGTTGGTGATCACTCGCTCGGTCAGAGCTGTAAATCCAGCGCGGGGTTTGCTGGGCCTCTCCATCACCTTATCAGCGGCGGCTAATCACAACACACAAATCATTCATTATAGCATCCATACTGTTCAATACACGGTGGACGGGGTAAGAAACGTCAAAAACACTGTCACTTTTGAATAAGGGAGGATCTTATGTGTGTGTATGTGTGTGTGACAGAGAGAGAGAGAGAGAGAGAGTGTGAGAGACTGAGACACTGATAGAGAGAGAGAGACAGACACTGATAAAGAGAGAGAGAGAGAGAGAGACACTGAGACACTGATAGAGAGAGAGAGAGAGAGAGAAAGAGAGAGAGCGAGAGAAAGAGAGAGAGAGAGAATAAACCAAATCATAAAAGAATACATATTTGGACCACTGGGAAAATGAAAGTAAAAACCAAAGCAAACTGGAACGTTATCGGGCCCTAAACAGAACATATAATCTGGCAGAATATCTGCTCACTGTAAGAGATCCGAAACAGAGACGGATCCTCCCCAAATACAGACTCAGTGATCACAGACAAACATGAACGAGTCTCACTGTGACACGGGTGAGGTCGAGACAGACAGTCAGACAGACAGACAGAGTCTGTGCTCACTGTGACACGGGTGAGGTCGAGACAGACAGTCAGACAGACAGACAGACAAACAGACAGACAGAGTCTGTGCTCACTGTGACACGGGTGAGGTCGAGACAGACAGTCAGACAGACAGACAGAGTCTGTGCTCACTGTGACACGGGTGAGGTCGAGACAGACAGTCAGACAGACAGACAGACAGACAGACAGACAGAGTCTGTGCTCACTGTGACACGGGTGAGGTCGAGACAGACAGTCAGACAGACAGACAGACAAACAGACAGAGTCTGTGCTCACTGTGACACGGGTGAGTTCGAGACAGAGACACACTTTCTCCTTCATTGGGAGAAATTTACAGAGCTGAGAGAGAGATACCTCCACAAACTCTCAAACCTCATGCCACAGTTTCCCAGTTCAGCAGAAACCGATCAGATGCTGGTGTTACTGGGGGAGTAGATGCTGGTGTTACTGGGGAAGATCAGATCAGACGCTGGTGTTACTGGGGGAGATCAGATCAGATGCTGGTGTTACTGGGGGAGATCAGATCAGATGCTGGTGTTACTGGGGGAGTAGATGCTGGTGTTACTGGGGGAGATCAGATCAGATGCTGGTGTTACTGGGGGAGATCAGATCAGATGCTGGTGTTACTGGGGGAGATCAGATCAGATGCTGGTGTTACTGGGGGAGTAGATGCTGGTGTTACTGAGGAAGATCAGATCAGATGCTGGTATTACTGGGGAAGATCAGATCAGATGCTGGTGTTACTGGGGGAGATCAGATCAGATGCTGGTGTTACTGGGGGAGATCAGATCAGATGCTGGTGTTACTGGGGGAGATCAGATCAGATGCTGGCTTTTTGGCAAAACAGCGCACATAAGACCACATTTATTCTCTTCATACAAAACATCAATGACAAACAAACAAAAATATTTGCATGTTTTACAGATTTAAAAAAAGCATTTGACTCATTTTGGCACGATGGTTTATTTGAAAAATTACTTTTCTAAACATTTAATATTATACAATCCCTGTATGCAAACATGTGCATCAAAATGAGAAATCACAGAACAGTTTTCTTCCAGCAGTGAGACGGTCGACTCTATTCAACATCTCTACCAGTGATTTACAGCAGTATCTCTGACCTCACACGACTCTGAGGTCAAATGTCCTGATGTCTCTCACAGCAGACGGTCTTCAGCAGAGACTGTCAGGAGACTTTACAGTCAATCTGGACTAAACCAGAGGCATTGAGATCGGCATTTGGGGGTTTCGGTCGGACTGGTGAAGCATTGAGTGAAAAGGCTCGGAGGGCATGCAAATAAATCACGATTCATCCATATGAAATTACCAATTAAAACATGGATTAAATTATACTGCTCCATCATTAAAGCAATTATATTATGTGGATGTGAAATTTGGGGACCAGTCTTACATTTTCAAAATTGGGATCAAACTGCCCCCCAATAAACACTTAATGTTCAATAATATGTCACCGAAGCGTGGATTGATAATCGTGTCAACAACCTACATTTTTAATAAAGATGCTAAGTGACAGTAGTTTAATTATATACTGTTTATAAGTGATTAGCATAACTCATTGAATTCGGCTCCTCTCTGCCGTTTTTACTGTTTTGTTTCCCATGTTTAATTTCACTGCTGCTGTTTCCATTTTATTTACACAAGTATGAATTAGAATAAAATTGCCATAGTAATAATTAGATATATATTTTTATTAATTATAATAGGCTTAGAAAAATGATCTCTGTTTATATTTTCTGAAGTTTAGGTAGTTTGGATTTGTTTACGTTCGGCTCGCGCATCAGACTCTCACGTCGATGGATTATGGACTGTACCAACTCGGCCGAAGGAGACGCCAATTGCGAATTCACATTCTTTTGGACTAGTTTTGGCATATTTATAAGAAATATTATTTTACACGTATGCAGTACACATATGTAAATGTCACTCTATCTCTTGTATGGATCGTTTGATGTGTCTGTGAGTGTTTAAACCCGTGTGTGACTGAACACACTCCTCTGTTGGGCGCTCGAAACATGCGGCGCGCGTCTGGCTGGAAGAAGTTGTGCAGAGAGCTGGAAGGATGCGGGGAAGATGGCGATGAATGTGAAGAACAGAGATGCGTTTGATTCAAGTGCTGACTATTGCAATATCTACAGCTCTCAGCCTGTAAACTATGGAGATTGCAGCCATTATTTCCCTCGGATGACAGGTAAGATAAGACTTCTTTTCGAAATGGTTAGTGCGTTTTCACTGATGCACTGCATAAAATTAGCTTTCCCCTCAGTAGAATGCATTAAAATGTGGGATTTTTTATTATTACATTATTTTTTAAAATGAATTATTATTATTATTATTATTATTATTATTAATAAAATAATGAAGATTATTATTTATAAGATTATTTATTAATAATAAAAATGAGAGTCCGTGATGTCAGCCTTATAGTAACCACTGACAGATTGATATTTGCTTTCCTCTCTGCATTTATTCAAGATATCATGACATGAAATGTTAATGGCACTCTGCATGGATAGTTTAAGGTCAATGCATCACTATACACCAACTGTTAAACATATTTATACCTCATGAAATCTCATTGAGGTTCTTTAGGAACACCTTTTCAATGCCTCCTTTTTCCTGTTATGTGGTGAGATGGATCCTCAAGCGTTGCATGGATTGATTTTATTGGATTAGATCATTAAAATAAATCTTGCATGCAAACTTTTTCAATATATCCTTTTTGCATGGCGAGTGGAGTTTATTTCTTACGAGATAAGAACTCATGCAGAATGGAGGCAGGTTGAATGGGGTATCTGATGGTAGTTCTTGGTCATGTTCTTTGGCGTTCCTACAGTAGGCACAGGAATACATGAGTCTAGATTCCAGATGACACCAATGACCAGTTTTATCTGTAGTGATGACATGGAATTAAGCTCAAGATCAGTGATGATGTTTGACCTTTTATAACTTACCAGCTGTATGATCCCACAACTTCACCATCTGCAGTCATGTGCCTTGGCTGTTCATTCATGTAATGTCCAATTGACCTGGCAGATACAGAAAGGCACAATTTTTGTTATTTATTTATTTATTATTATTATTATTTGCTCCCGGCTGATGACCCCGCAGCTGGGCTGAATACAATGGTGGAGGTGTGGCAGGCAATAATGCCTGGCAGGTTATTACAGCCACCTGTGCATCTGTTTAGTTCTCTGGGAAACCAGTGACTACTGTGAATAGGGCAGTTGGAGTCTAGGGAAGACTGGAGGACGGTCAGGAAAGTCTGCACAGGGGTGGGTAGGCTAGTTACCTTATAGGCTCAGCGGTTAAGGCTCTGGGTTACTGACCGAAAGGTTGGGGGTTCAAGCCCCAGCACCATCAAGACACCACTGTTGGGCCCTTGAGCAAGGCCCTTGACCCTATCTGCTCCAGGGGCGCTGTTTCATGGCTGACCCTGCGCTCTGACCCCAGCTTAGTTGGGATATGCAAAAAAAAAAAACTGCATTTCATTTGCTCTGTACCTGTACTCTGCACAATGACAATAAAGTTGAATCTTAATCTTAAAAAGGGGATTGAGCACAAAACAGCCCAGTGGTCATCCGAGAGGTGGAATGGAATGGAAGATGGACCACTTAGGACAGACAATTTGGAGACAGCCATGGATAATGAGCAAAGGATCTTTAGAAGATGCAGTTGCGGGTGGTTGAGGGCAAAATGTTACAAAGGTCTGCGTATTCATCAAGGAAGGATGTCGGGAGCAGCTTGACACAACCTTGCACTGCAGCAGTAGCTCAGACAAGGAGCACCACAGCACTGTTGATTCAAGAAGACCAGTCCCGCCAGCAGGACAGGTCAAGCCTGCAAGGTGAGCCACAAGAAGAGACAACCTTCGAGCCACAGCCAAGACAGGGAAGACCTGACAATGAGAAGAAACCAGAGAGAAGGAGGCTAATCAAGTGGCCGAGATCTAATGATAAGGATGCGTGGACCAGACTAGATGAGGACCTGTGCTCCACCTTGGAGAATGCCCTTACTGGAAGGGTGGAAGCCAAGCTTATTATGTTTAGCGATATTGTGTACAAAGAATGTATAGGTAGATTTGGTGAAAAAGTAGTAAGGAAGAGTGGTCCAGGGGTGATGGGTCGGAGAGAGGAGGAGATATTCCAGCTTGTGAAAGAGCAGAGGCAGCAGGAGAAGGAGGGCTTGAAGGTATTATGAGATTGCATAAGGACTTGATTAGCAGTCTTGAGGTGGGCAGAGAGAATCCAACAGCGGAGAAGGAAGAGGGAGCATGAAAGGGCGAAATTCATCAACCATCCTTTAAAGTTAGCCATAAACCTGCATCAAGAAATGAGGAGTGGGAAGCTGGTGATGGCAAAAGAGGAAATAGAAGACCACATGGAACAACAACTTGGTGACCCCTACAAAGACAATTCGCTTGGCTCCCCTGGATATGTCACACAGCCAGTAGAGCCAGTAGTAGAATTTGACGTAGATCCCCCTAAGCTGAGTGAGGTGAGGCAGGTGGTAGAAAAAGCCAGGGCAACTTCAGCCCCAGGCCCGAATTGGATACCATACAAGCTGTATAATTGCCCCATGGTTCTCAAAATGTTGAGGAGACTGTTAAGAGTTGCCTGGAAAAAGCAGTGCATTGGATGTCTGACTACCTGAAGAATGGATACATAGACACAAGCTGCCAGAAGGCAGACGCTGGCTTTCCTGGATGCATGGAACATGCGTCAGTAATATGGGAGCAGTTCCAATCTGCCAAGAGAGATAACAAAGACATCCACGTAGTCTGGCTGGACTTGGCAAATGCCTATGGATCAATTCCACACCAGCTTGTTAGCTATGAGCTGGAGTTTTTCCATGTACCAGAGTGCATTAGGAGCTTGGTAGACAGCTAATATTGAGACTTGAAGTCAAGTCAATTTTATTTGTATAGCGCCTTTCACAACACACACCGTTTCATAGCAGCTTTACAGAAGATCAGCATTAACAGACGATAAAACTATAATGTCTATAATGTTGATGAATCATAACTGTGTAATTAGATAAAATATGATTGTTTAAAAATAAGTAATTAAATAATAATTGTATTAATAACCTGAAGGCGACTGTGGCGAGGAACACAAAACTCCATAAGATGATGATTAATGGAGAAAAATAATCTTGGGAGAAACCAGACTCACTGTGGGGGCCAGTTCCCCTCTGACTAACCCCACCCTAACCCTAAACCAGACTCACTGTGGGGGCCAGTTCCCCTCTGACCGACCCCACCCTAAGCCTAAACCAGACTCACTGTGGGGGCCAGTTCCCCTCTGACCGACCCCACCCTAAGCCTAAACCAGACTCACTGTGGGGGCCAGTTCCCCTCTGACCGACCCCACCCTAAGCCTAAACCAGACTCACTGTGGGGGCCAGTTCCCCTCTGACTAACCCCACCCTAACCCTAAACCAGACTCACTGTGGGGGCCAGTTCCCCTCTGACTATCCCCACCCTAACCCTAAACCAGACTCACTGTGGGGGCCAGTTCCCCTCTGACTAACCCCACCCTAACCCTAAACCAGACTCACTGTGGGGGCCAGTTCCCCTCTGACTAACCCCACCCTAACCCTAAACCAGACTCACTGTGGGGGCCAGTTCCCCTCTGACTAACCCCACCCTAACCCTAAACCAGACTCACTCAGAGATTTAATATTAGTAAACTATAGTTTTGGCAAAATCTACTTTGTGCATGACACGAGTAATTTATCCAGCAATTGTTTACAGACCGATTGTTTCACTTTTAATTGACTATAATCACAATTCCAGTGGATCAGACGTTTACATTCACAAAGTTAACTGTGTCCCAAGGACACTTCGGCATGTGGAGTCATGTGATTAGTGGACAACCCGCTTTACCACCTGAGCCACAGGTAATAATTCAGTGAAAAAAATCTAATTTCGTTTCTCAGCCGTGTTGACAACCCTAATTGTGAGTTCCTCATTTTAAATCAACCATCTCTATTTTAACGATGATGCATGTGTCGCGAGCGCAGAAGTAACGTAGGTGATGTCGGCGGTGTGGGAACACTTTGGGTGTGTTAAAGAAGGTCTGGATAGATGCCATGAGGCTCCATCAGTGTTTGTCATTTACACAGTTTGTAGCAAGAAAGTGTAGACCCAAGCATGAAACACTCCACGAGCATCATCACTGACTTTAGGGAGATGAATGGAAGGGAAAATATGGCATATAGGATAACAAATGATGGTACTGTAAAACAATACAGCTTTACAATACATGATTTGTTATGAGACGTTAGCTTTATAGTAACGTACTGTTATGCTATATAAGCGCGTTCATGCAACGTTACGGTGAACTGTTAGCTCATGCATTATTTGCTTAAGTGTAGTTGGCCTACAGTGTGTTTAATACTAATAATGTTTTATTGCAAAGAAATAAATAGGGTTAACAAAGGGCTTGAGGCATACGGGAAATGGACTGTGATACTGTAGCAGAAAATAGACAAAAACACCAATAAATAAACTGCAAATTTACATTTATGCATTTGGCAGGCGCTTTTATCCAAAGCGACTTACAGTGCACTTATTACAGGGACAATCCCCCCGGAACAACCTGGAGTTAAGTGTCTTACTCAAGGACACAATGGTGGTGACTGTGGGGATCAAACCAGCAACCTTCTGAGTACCAATGTATTATACAGAGCATTTATTACAGGGACAATCCCTCCGGAGCAACCTGGAGTTAAGTGTCTTACTCAAGGACACAATGGTGGTGACTGTGGGGATCAAACCAGCAACCTTCTGATTACCAATGTATTATACAGAGCATTTATTACAGGGACAATCCCTCCGGAGCAACCTGGAGTTAAGTGTCTTACTCAAGGACACAATGGTGGTGACTGTGGGGATCAAACCAGCAACCTTCTGATTACCAATGTATTATACAGAGCACTTATTACAGGGACAATCCCCCCGGAGCAACCTGGAGTTAAGTGTCTTACTCAAGGACACAATGGTGGTGACTGTGGGGATCAAACCAGCAAACTTCTGATTACCAATGTATTATACAGAGCATTTATTACAGGGACAATCCCTCCGAGCAACCTGGAGTTAAGTGTCTTACTCAAGGACACAATGGTGGTGACTGTGGGGATCAAACCAGCAACCTTCTGATTACCAATGTATTATACAGAGCACTTATTACAGGGACAATCCCCCCGGAGCAACCTGGAGTTAAGTGTCTTACTCAAGGACACAATGGTGGTGACTGTGGGGATCAAACCAGCAACCTTCTGATTACCAATGTATTATACAGAGCATTTATTACAGGGACAATCCCTCCGGAGCAACCTGGAGTTAAGTGCCTTACTCAAGGACACAATGGTGGTGACTGTGGGGATCAAACCAGCAACCTTCTGAGTACCAGATTACCAGTTATGTGCTTAGACCACCACTCCAAATAAATAAATTATTTTTCAGTTGTTATTGTTTTAAATCAAACTAAATTACAAAAACAACCAATTAATGTATCAAATGTATATTCTGAACTGTTAACCTTGGCAGTAATGATAGAAGTATTAATGAGTTTTTTTTTTTGTGCTATATTAAATTTCATAAATCTTAAAATAATAATTCAACTTGTTGTTTGACAGTATGGCATACAATTAAATTACATACTTTTTTCTAAATTTAGCCTTAACTAAACAACTGCTTAAGTTAGTAATGCACCGTAATGCCATGGTATTATATGTGACGTTATCATACCGTGAAAATCGGTTTGGAAGCAATCAATATTTAATCAATGTTTATATTCTGTTTGGTGTAATGCTGTAGAAATGACACACTTCAGCTTTATACCAATTATTCCTGCACCTCGGTAGATTTGCAACCATGTTGACTTTGCCGTGTTCTCAGGATGAGGCAGCTGATACAGGCTTATTCTAAACTGTGACAATCACAACAGCTCCATTTCAGGCCTATGAATGATTTGGTATTTGGTGTATGTCGCCACTGTCCAGGCATTCGGAAACAAAAGCATTCAGTACGTTCTTATGTCTATTTTGGTCGACTGAATCATTGTTGCCGTGATCCTGTTAATTGATACACTGGAAATATCACGAAGCAGCTGCGTGTCCGACCCCGTTACACACATGCAGTTCAGTGAGCAGAAGTCTATGGCATCTGACATCTACAGAAGCCATAATGATTCACTCTTACTACAGGAAGTGTGATTGCTGACTAAGGAGCAAAAGACATGCCACTTACACACATTTGCTCTATTGGTAGAATGGCTCATTAGCTGAAAATATCATGTGGCGTTAACATCTCTATTGGAAGAAGCTGAGGACTCTCAGTCTTGCTTCATTCATAAACTTTGTCTCTGAAGCTTCTCCTAAAGGAAGACACAAACAAACACAAACAAATTGGATAAGAACTCCAGTAAAGGTGTTTACATGCAACGCAAAATCAGGGTAATGGGCAAAAATCTACCTGTGTCGATTGGTTTATTTATTCATTTTTTTCTCCCCTTTCTCCCCAATGGAACGCCCAATTCCCAATGCGCTCTTAGTCCTCGTGGTGGCGTAGTGACTCGCCTCAATACGGGTGGCGGAGGATGAATCTCAGTTGCCTCCACGTCTGAGACCGTCAATCACGTGACTTGTTGAGTGTGTTACCGTGGAGACATAGCGCTTATGAAGGCTTCACGCTATTCTCCGCAGCATCCACGCACAACTCACCACACGCCCCACCGAGAGCAAGAACCACATTATAGCGACCACGAGGAGGTTACCCCATGTGACTCTACCCTCCCTAGCAACCGGAACAATTTGGTTGCTTAGGAGACCTGGCTGGAGTCACTCAACAAGTCCTGGATTCAAACTCATGACTCCAGGTGTGATAGTCAGCGTCAATACTCGCTGAGATACTCAGACACCCATATGAAAGCATCATGTTTTTTACTAACCCAGATACTTCTCCATCCTTACATTGTCACGCTGACTCTCAAATTCTGCTTCCAGGTCCAGATGCGGTTCTGAAGCCGCCCCTCAGTCTGATGTACCAGCAGCAGCCGAAGCACTTCCAGGTCATGACCCCCACTCAGAACCTCAGACCGCCCCCTGTGATGATGTCACCAGACCCCCTGCGATTCCCGCTCTGTACCCCTCTTGCGGTAAAGATGCCTCCCGACCCGTACATCCCAGCACCATTTGTCGTCAGTCCCAAACCCCCTGAGGAGGACGGTCAGGTGGTGTGTGGCAATCAGGAAGCCGCTCTGGAAGAACTCTGCAGGCCTTTGTACTGCAAACTGTGCAACGTGACGCTCAACTCCACACAACAGGCTCAGGCACACTATCAGGTCACCTAAAGCTCTGTTGTTATGCTCCTCCAGGAATGACAATAAGATAAGAGAACGTTAAATAAATGTGTGTAAGCAAAGCGTTCTGGCGACATGGGAATATTTTCTGTAGGAGATAAACTGATTTACGCTTTAAGATGTTTTTGTATAATATTCTTGTTGCAAATCAGGAGTGTGATACTTTCAGTTTTGATTGCTGGTGAAGATAATCTGACTGCTGAAGCAGAAGAAGAATGCATGGTGTGATCCATCTTTTGTTTGTCCGCAGGGGAAAAACCACAGCAAGAAGCTGCGCAACTTCTATGCTGGTAGTGATCAGCCGCCTCCCATTAGACTAGCAGAGGTGGAGCCTGTTTCCCAGCAACCCCCAGATTCTGCACATGTGACGGCCAAACAGGTACAGACTTTATAGCGCTTTCCCTCCAAACAACAGGGTTCCCACGCTCATGATTACAATTCTACAGGCCTGAAATATCATGAAACACATCATTTCATTTGTAAAGTCAATAGTTATTAATGAATCAGTCAAACTGGTTCACCCGTCACTCATTAGAATGATTCAGTATTTACAGGACTGTAAAGGTCATTGATGAAACCGTGTGTGATCCCTAAACCAAGTGTCTTTTTCATGCTGTCTGGGAAATGCTTTAAGTGCAGTTTGATCATGCGGCATCAGTCCGCAAGTGTTTGTAATCAGAGATGCACGCACACCTTTCATCGCTCTACACATCTAAAAGCTTTCCTTTCATTGTCCCGTCTGCAGCCACTCTCCGCCAGCAGAATCATACTGGCAACAGAAAATGACTACTGCAAGCTGTGTGACGCCTCCTTCAGTTCACCCGCCGTGGCTCAGGCGCACTACCAGGGCAAGAACCACGCCAAGAGGCTGCGGCTGGCAGAGGCGCAGCAGAATGCCACGTCCTCGTGAGTCTGGCAAACACACACACCGCCAGAACATCCTCCCACGTTTGTGGTGGCAGTGTCAGAAATTAACTTCTTTATTAAAGGGATAGTTCACCCAAAAATGAACATTCTGTCATCATTAACTCGTGCACCCTCATGTTTTGAAGTCCCTTCCTCTGTGGAACTCAAAGGGAGTTTCAGTCACCATTCTTTAAATGGTCTCCTCGTGTTCCTCATCATATGGTTTGGGATGTAGTTTCTCATCACAAATCACGTCTTCTCTTTCCACTCTTGAGTGCAGTGAGTCAGTACGGGTCTGTGGAGGCTCTACTGTAAACACATGCAGGATGGGCATTTTGTAGTCGAGTACTTTTACCCACAGAAAACAACTAATCGATTACTCGTAAATAGGGATGAGATCATGATTCGGTTCGATATATATGAGATGAGGTTCACGATTCAATATAATCTCACTTAAATTACAAAATACAAAAATTCTTTTATTTTCTGACATTTGTTTTGCTCAAAATGCTCATTATAATTCCTCATGAAAATCGAGTTCTTTAATACAACATATAAATGCTCAAAGTTGAAATAATAAGAGTTTGTCTATAAGAAAAGATCAGAAATAGTGAGCTACATTCAGTCTGATCAGATGCAGAACAACAGAACTGAACAGAACCGGTCCTGAAGAACTGTGTGTATTATATGAATTAATGTTATATCATGAAATTGTGTATATAATAATGAGATGATCACTGTTTGGAATAATGTGTATCATTTATAAGTAATAACGTTGAGTTTACATTCATTTGTATAAGAAACACTAAATAGGTTACTGTCACTTTAAGAGTTCAACGAGCGGCTCACAGTGTTCCGCTTCAGCGAACATCAACGAGAATTATTAAATACTTTTTGATCCGACCGTAAAGAACAGAAAAGATATTAAAGACTCGTTGTTTAATGAAAGTGGAGTCGCCTCATCTTTGATGGACACACATTACACGGAGGAAACAATCCGTTTAATCTCAAGCACTTCATCAAAACAAGGAGATTTTCCAGGTATTCCAGTTCTTACTTTTCTAACAGCACTTTAAGGATCTTGTGTGAACAGTGTAGAATACAATAAAAAAATGAATAAAGTAAATAATGTTTTCTTTCACTTGGAGTTTGCACAGAATGCAATACTGACAGCAGGAGTGTAGCACATACTATATAAACTCTAGATCATTCTGATCATTTCACATGTAATGGTAAAAGATATCTGGTAGATAACAGATGAAATAAATGAATTCATATATAATATATTGGGTGTTTCCCTGGTTCATCTCTGGACGGTCTCTTATTGTTCAGACTTTACAGTTACAGTTGGTTTGAGGATTAGGGACTGAGTACAAAGAGATGATTTCAGATGCAAATGGGGATGTTACCCTGGAGCATGATCCCTCCTACAGTTTATATTTTGCATGGAGGAAGAGGTTTTTCCTGTTAGCTTTATCTGCTGTGTGTTTGTGCAGTGATAAGTGGAGCGCAGAGTTGTGTAACCACAATAACAAACTCCAAACGTCTGATCGTGTCAGTAACCGGTTCAGCTGGGTCTCAAAATCAAAGCTCACGTTTAGCATACATTGTTTAAATAAGTGGGCACTATACCGATACCATTCCTCAGTGCTAAACTGGGCGTTATGTTGAATATTCACTATATATCCACTATGATTTTGTTGCCAAATGAAG
>NC_068307.1:260000-267500 GCF_025860055.1 Xyrauchen texanus | reverse complement strand
AAACAGCACAAAAGCCGAGTGTCGGAGCAGCGTTACCGCAGTGAGATGGAACACCTGGGATACACTTAAATCCACAGATCACATGACCTGCAAACAGACGCTTTTCTTTGAGAATTCTAAAGGCCATTTTTACAGTTTTAATGCAGGTTCAAAGTCTTAAAGTGACGACATTTACTCTTCTTTAAGCTATTTAGAAGCGGATAGTCACACAGGGGAATTTGAGCAACATGGCAAAGTCTCAAAAGTGCCATAAACTGGAAATGAGGAACTTCACGTGGTCAGTGAGATGCAGCGGGTGGAAGCACAGATCACAGATCTACAGATTCATTATTAGTATGAAGCTTCTTACACTAGATCAGTTTCTGCCTGTGCATGTTCAGTGTTCTGGATCAAACACTTTTCAGTGTGGACAGTTGCAACATTAATACGAATGATTTATACGTTTATAATAAGCCTCAAATATACAAACAGCAGGAGTGATGATCGAGCGTTACATGCATGAAGCTTCTCATCATTCGGTCCATATTTTCTTGTGATGCAGATTCATTCCCAGGAATCTCTTCAGTCACTACAGGATACATGGAGAATATGGCATATTTAATAAGGTCTGTGCCCCCCATGCCCCCTACCGCACATGCCGTTCTGTCTGTTGCACAAGTCGACACACTTCATGGTTTATAGAAGATGAGATTGATTCGGTGACATGTTGCAGATAATGCATCAGATGTCATGAACGAACAATGAGCAACAACAACTGTATTATTATATGTAAAGATGATTAAAGATAGAAAGTATTGATCGTTGTTAGTTTACGTTAGCTAATGTAACCTGAATATTAAACACACTTCAGCAGTGTTGTTGGGACAGATCGACACCATGTTTGAGATATTTATTTTATTTCACAGTTTACATTCGTGCATGATTTCTCATTTACAATATTATAAAGGTTCCTTGAGAAAGCTATACATTATAGTATATGTTCTGTAGGTGATGATGCATGAAATAACTGCTGCAAGAAAAGCTTTCACAACTGAATTGCTCTTGCTAACCGAATTGTGTTCTTCATCATAAACTATATTTGACATCAGATGTAATGATGGGAGACGTCACAGGGGGTCTGACGTGTTGTCAGGGGGGTTTGAACACCCCTTCATGTGCAGTGTAACGTTTACTCCACTAGGATGTTACCTTGATCTACTTTGCATACATTTAAAATAGGAGGGACTTACAGGCCTGTTTAACTATTCATGTTTTGCATATTCAAATACGTCTTTTTATATGAAAGGCTGTGTGATTTGTTTTACATGTAAATAAATAGACACATATACATTATATGAAGCCGCACTGATCAGATATATTATACTTGCGGGACTTTTGCAAATATAGTGGATGGAAACAGGAGAGAGAGAGAGATGACCGGAAATGATGTCAGGACATGTTGCAGGCCAGACTCGAACCTGCTTCACCCATATAAGAACCACAGCTGTTCTCTTGCGCTAGTCGATGCATCTGCATCCAGACACAAGCCATGTGACAGGAAGTTGTGACCCTGCGTGGGACAAATGGAGAACCTCACATACCTCTCTTTTCATTTAAACTGGGCTTTTATATGTATGATGACGCCTCTCAATTATGTGTTCTGAAGGATTCATGGGCACTTTTTATCTTGTGGTGCTTTTGTAGACACTGTTATATAATGGTTGCCTTGAGGAGATATTGAAGTCTAGATGTCCATCAAAGGTCTGAGTGCAGTACAGGTCAAAGGTGAAGTTTATTTAATAAAGCTGACAGAACTTCACTGGATAGAAAGTGTATTACAGTATTTCATTAGATGTATGAAGAGGAATCACACATTTGTTCTTTGACTCTGAGTGACTGTGATGATGTCATTGGAACATTTGCATACTGCAGTTGGTCTTTCTCACATTTATTTGCATACTGAAATGTGCTCTTTCTTTCTCATGTCAGTTCATTAGAGTTGGATCTCTGCAGGACTGAATGAGTCTCACTGATAATCAGTCTGTTATTACATGTATTCAGAACAGAAGCTGTAAGGACTGATGTTTCCTTCAGCACATGCGGGATTATGATTCAGTTTTCACGAGAACATGTTTGAGAACACATTGTTCCCCTTCTGTCACTCACTCGACGTTGTGTCGAATATAGTGACCTTGAGAGCCTCACGTACCTCTGAACTTGAGAAAAGGCCAATGAGAAATTGGCAGACAGAATTTGCATGTATCGCCCCCGGACATACGGGTATAAAGGGAAGCGGGCGTGCATCTGTCAGTCAGGTTTTTTCTTCGGAGCCGAGCAGTTGTGCAGCAGCAAGCTGAAGTTCACCACTGTTCCACCTCTGTTGGCAAAGCACTGCTGTTGGATCTACGGCGCATTACCAGCGGCTTTCTCCCTCTCTGCACACTGTGCAGTCCACGCCCCTGGGCGCTTCCACAGCACTTCAGTCTGAAAGAGTGTTCTTTCCTAAAAGAGTATATTCACTCACAAAAGAGCAATACACTGCAGGCGTTGAATGTCCTTTTCAGGACGCGTCTTTTTAAAGATGACTCTCCGCCTCTGTGTGTAGTTCTTGGATGCGGTAGATATCTCTCCAAACTGACGGTCATAGACGCTGCCTCGTGTGTCTGGGTAGCGATCACACTGAGGTAGTGTTTGTGGATGGTTCATGTACTCACTGTGAGAACATGAGCATGGCAGCGTTGTGGTCATGGCTTTCATTTCTTAAAGGCTCCCGGATAGGGCCCCGGCTGCATTGGCACATCAACTGCCTAGAGTTGCTGGCTGTATTCCTTGCCCTGCAAAGATTTCTCCCGCTGATTCGGGGCAACTACGTCTTGATCCGTTCAGACAGCACTGCGACGGTAGTGTGCATAAATCGCCACGGTGGTGTGCACTCTCGTCATATGTCACAACGCGCCTGCCATCTCCTCCTTTGGAGTCAGCAGCGACTCAGGTCACTGCACGCCTTTCATATCCCGGGCAACCTCGACACGACAGCTGTCCCGACAGGTTTTGCCCAGCGGAGAGTGGAGTTTCCACCCTCAGGTGGTCAAGCTGATTTGGGACCGGTTCGACATGGCACAGGTAGACCTCTCTGCCTCCCAAGACAATTCCCACTGCCCGCTCTGGCACTCCCTGATAGAGGCCCCTCTCGGGACAGACTGGGGTGGCTGCGCAAGTACGCATTTCCCACATTGAGCCTTCTTGCACTGGTGCTGTGCAAGTCACCTTAGTGGCTCCTTACTGGCCCACTCGGACTTGGTTCTCGGATCTCAAGCTCCTCGTGACAGCACCTCCCTGGTAAAGTCCCCTGAGGATGGACCTTCTTTCCCAGAGACGGGGCACCCTCTGGCATCCATGCCCAGACCTCTGGAACCTGAAGATCTGAGTGATCTACCACCTGCGGTCGTAGACACTATCAACCAAGTCAGCGCTCCCTCAACCAGGCAGTATTACGCCCTAAAGTGGCACTTGTTCGCAAATTGGTGTTCTTCCCGGTCTGAAGACCTGCAGAGATGTGCAGTTCGGTCAGTGCTTTCATTTCTGCAAGAGAGATTGGAGGGGAGGCTGTCTCCCTCCACTTTGAAGGTGTATGTAGCCACTATCATGGTCAGATGCATTGGACAGCAAGTCTTTGGGTATGCACGACTTGATTATCAGGTTCCTTAGAGGTGCCCGGAGGCTGAATCCTTCCTTGGCCAAGCCTGTTCCCCTCCTGGGATCTCTCAGTTGTCTCTGTCAGCGGCACTTGCCTGGAGTTTGGTCCGGCAGATACTCATGTCATTCTAAGACCGCGACCGGCTACATGCCCAAGGTTCCTACGACCCTCTTCAGGGATCAGGTGAAGACTTTCCATTGCTGTGTCCGGTATATGCTTTGCATATCTATTTGGACCACACGCAGAGCTTTAGATGTTCTGAGCAGCTGTTTGTCTACTTCGGCAGACGGCGGAAAGGGAACGGCATCTCCAAACAGTGGTTAGCTCACTGGGTCTTTGACGCTATCTCCCTGGCCTACCAGTCCCAGTCCGTGCCCGCCCCCTTGGGGGTTCGAGCACACTCGACGAGAAGTGTGGCATCGTCGTGGGCACTGGCAAACGCTACCTCCCTAGCATACATCTGCAGAGTGGTTGCTTCTATGTACATATGTCAGCAGTTCACGTAACATGGTCTAGTGCATGGCGCTTTTAAACGGGACCCCTTGTGCCACTACAATCGACACAATGTCGAGAGAGTGACAGAAGGGTAACGTTATGGTTACTGTTGTAACCTCCGTTCCCTGATGGAGGAAATGAGACTTTGGTCCCCTTTGCCATGACACTAGACCTACCACTGTTAATGGCTGTACCTTATTCTCGGCTCCTCAGTGCAAAAACCTGACTGACAGTCGCACGACCGCTTGCCTTTATACCCGTATGTCCGGGGGCGGACATACGGGTATAAAGTAAATGATCTTCTCGAGCAGTCTATTGTGTGTTCACAACATCAGAAATAAAGGGAGAATTGTGGAAAAACACATAAAATGACAAAAAATAAAGAAATGTCCCAGACATACAAAATGTGGGGGCAAAAAATACAGTTCTTACTATTTTATTTTAGTTCTAGTTTCACATATTTGGGCATATAATCTGAGCTGATGATTTAACTCTTGGGGTAAGAGGTAATAAATTCTCAATCTTGAGCATTTGTATGAATAAATTGGTTAAACTGATGTATTTGATGTTTGAAGAAGACACTGTTTGTTTTATATGATTAGAACAAAAATGGCCTTCATAAGAGGTAAAATATTTATAAATAAAATGCCCCTGAAAATCAAATGCATGGGGTTAAAGAGGCCCTTTTATGTAAAGGTACATTTCTTTCACAGCACTGAATTATACACACTTGTGTCCTGTTCTATATGTTGTGCTTGAGGCTCTATAGGATCAGTGACATTATATGGCTTGATTATATTAGCAGTTCAAATGAAACTATTTTACACATCTAATATATTGGCAACATTCATTCAGTATCATGAACAAACAATAAATACAAATTTTTTATAGCATTTGTTAAGCTTTGCTAATAAAAATACATCGTTACTTCAAGTTAACTTATTATTAGTGTTACCTTTATATTTGATGACATCACCACCTGCAGTCATGATGCCCAGTGGCAGGGCAACTGTGCCATCTGCTGGCTCTAGTTTTTGAGGATCTGCCTGATGATTAAACACCATTCCAGTCTTTGAGATGCGCTGCTGATTATATACAAGCTGAATTAATAATAAAAAAAAGTACTTTTGTATTCAGAAGGGTTAGCCGCACTAAAGAACATGAATTCCTTTGATAATTATAATCTCAAAACAAGAGGCATCTCTGGATTGTTCCGGATGTTGTGCTGATTCTGACTGGATGTATGAAGGGAGTTCAGCACATTCACCATCAACACACTGACTTCAGCGTTACAAACTGAAAATATACACAACAAATCACCTCAAAAGTTTTATTCATGGAAAATAATGTCAACACACATACACAGATCATCATTTTCAACAGGTGTACTTTGACATCATCTATGATATTAATGAGCCCAGATGTCACTAAAGAACATCAATCCCTCGTTACATCACACGAGTCTCTTTGTGATCCAATATGACATGAAAAGACAGACACAGGACACATCAGTCACATGATGTTTACATCAATACATACTGGCACCAAATAATCATAACAATACAAGCATTTCAAAGATCAGTTCTAGTGTAGAATATATTACAGCACTCTTTGGACATGATTTGTGGCTGTAATGGAGCCGTCCTGCACCGCACAAACACAATTACAGATCATCACTGACACTTTCAGTTGTACTATATTTTATTTCATTCTTATTTACAGAAGGTTGGTGAGGACATTAATGAACTTTTACTGTTGAAAATACAAATACTTACGAGATATTGTTCCTACATTTGTTAATGTAACAAACAGCTCATTTTTTAATCTCATAAGCGCTTCAATTTCTCAGAAACATGCCGGTAAAAACACTGTTGGAAAGTCACAATTATTCTGAGTAACATATAAAAATAACCGACTGAACAGTGATTTTAATATCTATAAAGTAGTCCGATTTAACTGTCAGGTGAAGGACGCCGATATTTTAAATCCCTTAAAACATGTAAAAATGTAAATAAATATTCTCTATCATCATGCAGGGGACGTGAATAAAAAGCAACAACAAAAGATCTTTAGACAAAATAAATTCAGTGAATCTGTTCTTTGACACAATGAGTGTTTCTTTGTCTTGTATACACACACACACGCGCGCACACACTCAGATACACACACGCGCGCACACACTCAGATACACACACGCGCACACACACTCAGATACACACACGCGCACACACACTCAGATACACACACGCGCACACACACACTCACATACACACTCACACACACACACACTCAGATTCACACACACACACATTCACACACACATTCAGATACACACTCACACACACACACTCAGATACACACTCACACACACACTAGGATACACACTCACACACACATTCACACACACACATTCACACACACACTCAGATACACACACGCACACACACACACTCACACACACTAAGATACACACTCACACACACACACTCACTCAGATACACACACACACATTCACACACACACACTCAGATACACACTCACACACACACACACACTCAGATTCACACACACACACATTCACACACACACTCAGATACACACTCACACACACATTCACACACACACTAAGATACACATTCACACACACACACACACATTCACACACACGCGCACACACTCAGATACACAGGCACACACACACACACACTCACACACATTCACACACACACACTAAGATACACACACACTCAGATACACACTCACACATTCACACACATGCACGCACACACACACACACTCAGATACACACTCACACACACACACATGCACGCACATTCACACACACACGCACACACATTCACACGCACGCACACTCAGATACACACACTCACATTCACACACACACACTCACACACACTCACTCTCTCACACACACACTCAGATACACACATACACAAACACAAATACACACATACACACACACACACATTTTGCCATCCATCTCTCAAAATAACAGAGAGATTACTTTTTAGATATGACAAAAGGAGAGCACAAATGTACTGTATAAACAATCACATACAGCTGAAGTCAGATGTTTACATACACTTTGGTTGAAGTCACTAAAACTCATTTTTTAACCACTCCAAAGATTTAATATTAGCAAACTATAGTTTGGCGAGTCGTTTGGGACATCTACTTTGTGCATGACATGAGTTATTTTTCCAACAGTTGTTTACAGACCGATTGTGTCACTTTTAATTGACTATAACATAATTCCAGTGGGTCAGAAGTTTACATACACTAAGTTAACTGTGTCTTTAAGCAGCTTG
>NC_068307.1:115000-252500 GCF_025860055.1 Xyrauchen texanus | reverse complement strand
GGCAAGGGGAACACAATGTCTCGTTCCTTCCATCAGGGAACGGAGGTTACAACAGTATCCATGATGTTCCCCTTTGGTCACACGACGTTGTGTCGATTGTAGTGATACAAGGGGTCCCACTTAAAAACGGCATGCACTAACCCGTGTTACGTGGCAGCTGAGCCATGTGCAAGCAGGCTTTTGCGTGCTAGAGGCATATGACACCCCCAAAGGTGAACCCTCTTAGGTTCCCCGTATCCGTACAGAAACAGGCCACATGACTAGCATGGGACCTGTGTGTGATAGGCTAGGGAAATAGCGTCAACAACCCAGTGAGCTGACCTCTGTTTGGAGACAGCGTTCCCTTTCTGGCATCCGCCAATGCAGACAAACAGCTGCTCAGAGCATCTAAAGCCCTATGTGCGGTCCATGTAGATATGCAAAGCACGTACCGGACACAGCAACGAAGGGGCTGGGTCTGCCTCCTCCCGGGGCAGTGCTTGCAGGTTCACGACCTGGTCCCTGAAGGGGGTCGTAGGAACCTTGGGCACGTAGCCCGGTCGTGGCCTTAGGATAATGTGAGCATCAGCCGGACCGATCTCCAGGCAAGTGTCGCTGACAGAGAACGCTTGCAGGTGCCCAACACTTTTGATGGAAGTGAGCACGAGCAGGAGGGCATCAGAAATGTTAAAGTTATAATAAGGTACGTGAGGCTCTCAGAAGAGACCCCTTGTGTCACTACAATCGACACAACGTCGAGTGAGTGACAGAAGGGGAACTGAACTTTAATCACTGTGGGGCGCTGTGGATGTGTGTCATCGAGGTGTTAAATGAGAGAAGAAGAGATCATGGTGTCATTGGCCAAGTGTGAAGTGTTGCAGTACTTGTAATATATTGATTCGTATTGTAGCTCTTGTCAGAGTGATGCAAAGCAACGAATGAGAATCTGTTTTTATGGTGGAAAGAAAACGTGAAGCGGTACGAGAAACTCTGAAGCTGATCAGACCAGTATATGTGCGTTACATCTCTGGACACAGAAAGAGCACATTTTATAAACCTTTTTTTGGGTTAGAGTCCTCGACTACAAAATGCCCATCCCTACAATATAGTGCATTTACTGTTAGGGGTGTTCACACTCACAGCGTTGATCTCATTTAGAGATTTCCACTGCTCGTACGGCACACCGACACCTTCTGCCGTCTGTATGGTCCTCTTCATCTGACTCGTCCACACCTTCAGATCATGAATATTCTGTGATTGAATAAACTGACCCAACGCCTTAGCAAACTGAACGAGAGAGGGAGCACGAAAGATAGATACTTCAGGACATTCACAACAACTCAGACAAGAAATCATTTGATTATGAATTATTGGCAAATTTTCAGCATTCTCAGAAAAATAAAAACAGGTGTCAGCCTCTGAACAATTTGAAAGAAAATGGATTTCAACTGTAATGAAGAATGTATGTACAACACTTGTTCACAGCTGCACATTCAAATCCACTCCAACTATTTTTTTAACCCTTTAAGCTAGTATGGGCTGCCGAGATTAAATATTACATTTGTTAATCGTCAAAATATGAATAACTTCAGTCTTGATCAACACATAATAGGTGTCGTTTGAAAGTTTAGAAGCTCGACTTTCCAATGCATGTAGATATTATGACCAAAACTGAACACGTGCTTTAAAATCTGCAGATAAATCAGAAGTGTTACATTTTGATCATTTATTAAGAATGTTGCGCTGCACATATTATTGCATTCAGTAAAAACATCAAACTCATCAAATATTCATGTGTCACATGTTGTTGGAAAGATCTCAAAGAGTAAAATACAACCAGACTATTTGTTTTACTCACAGATAAAAATAATAGAGTAATAGCTAAATATGTGTCTTTCACAATTATGTTGGTGTCGCTTATATGATGCGTTTTCACTTATAACTTCACGACAAATATACGGAACATATAATCTCACATATGATTATTTAGAGTCTGTGATTATCTTTCAATCGAGTCCACACACAAGATAATCAGATGTATAGATCATTAGATAATCCACATGAAGCACAATGTTACATATGACCACCAGGAGATGGCGCCAAATACACGACACAGACTCAATGATGACTCAAATGACACAGAATGAAACTCAATCTGTGAAATCTCATGACTAAAATCATGTCTGCATGCTATGCAAACCTTTAGTCATTGTTGTGTTTGCATGTGTAATTAGTTCTTATGTACAATTATTATCTTTTATTTGTTTGGAGAGGCTTTTGGACACTATGATACATTATATTTGTAACGTTGTAACTTTTGATTGATTTGTCGAATCAACACACAATGTTTCTCAGATACAGTCGACATGATTGAGAACAAAACAAATGTTTTTCTGATCCACCTTATTTATACCCAGAGATATATAATGACAAATAAGAAAAATAAGAAAAAATGAAATTTTGGCAAAAATAATTTTTATGCATTTTTCTTAGGCTGAGAGTAGGACCAAACACTTGACCCTCCTTGTTGTTGTTTTAGTATTAAGCCTTTAATTTTGGGAAAGTCACTGAAACAGGAAATCTTTAAAAACACCTTCAGAGCTGAAAGGGTTAAATAAATAAATCACAAGTAGGCACAATTTACATTTGTCTACAAACTACTTCCCAGCACTTAAGTAGAAGTCTTTAGGTTAAAAGGGTTTTAAGATCACATTCACATTTCAAACTTCTGACTGTTTCTGTACCGATGACATTCGGGACAGTACAGATGTCTCACCTCCTTTCCCCTGGCCGAGAGGCCCGAATCACCTCCGATACGACCTTTGACATTCAGGTCACTCTCTCCGTGCCGGCACAGGTAGATGGAGCGCGGCGTGATGTGGATGTTCATGAGGTAGTAAACTATTCGGCTCTGAATGTGATCCTGCACCCGGTTCACCGAGTAGCGGCGGCCCACATCGATGATCTTGATGAAGGAAAGTTCCCTGAACCCAAGACCACACACAGGTGTCAATTCAACAACACCTGAAGGGATTCATTTCACCATGATGACCTCTCACCTGTCCAGCTCCTCGTCCAGCGTCTGATAGGAGTTCTCGTAACACTTGATCCTCTTCAAGAAGTCTGCGACGGCCTCTTCCGTGTTACAGTGCGTGTAGTCCGGACTGCCCAACTTCACTTGCTGTGACACACGTAACTCTCGTTAGAACGGACACAATCACGCCAGACAAGATACTCGGCGCTTCTGATACTCACAACGATGTTCTCTGCGATCACATCTGGGTCTTCACACACAGACTCCACAAAGAACACCTGAGAAAAGAGAGTTTTAGAGAGCTGCGGTCGAAACACAAATGACAAACACAAACGCTGTGGATCGATGCGGCACCTTAAAACCGTTCTTTTCTGCGAATCTGAGGATCGTCTCCCTCCGTTCTCTCGTTGTGTTTGTGGCATCAAAGACCTGAAGATTATCAAATGAAAACAGAAAATGAAGCTGAACAGAAATAATGTTCTAGACTGCGTGTAATTAAGCAGAGCTGAGAACATCTAAAGCAGAGCTCCGTTCTACTCTTTCATTTCTATTTGAATTAGGGCAGTCAAATAAAAATTCTAAATTAGAATATTCGTTGAATTTACAATAGTTTAACAATAATTCACTTTCGGATGCTCAAACAGTGCATTTAAATTTTGGATGTGTGCCAAGAACTGACGATGACTTCAGATCGATCACATTCTTGCGCTAAAAAGGCTTGATGCAGCGCAACTAATACAGTTTAACAGAAAGCAGGAGTCTCAAGATGCTTTTTTAGAAACACATGCTGAATAAACTAAAATAAACAGAAACAAAGATGTTCGTCTAGCATATGTTTACATAGAAGAACAAATGTTTGGTTGCAAAAACGTCCGGTGTGAACAGCCCCTTACAGTTGTTGGAGGTCTTTAGCTGGTGGCGTCTTGTTCTCTTATAAGCATTTCTCAGATTATGAGTTGTTTAAACAATTTGTCAGGAAAGAAGTCTCAAGATCCTCACGTTTATTTCCAATCTGATTGAACAGCCCCTGACCTGTTGTGTTTCATCTGATTGAACAGCGCCTGACCTGTTGTGTTTCATCTGATTGAACAGCCCCTGACCTTTTGTGTTTCGTCTGATTGAACAGCCCCTGACCTGTTGTGTTTCATCTGATTGAACAGCCCCTGACCTGTTGTGTTTCGTCTGATTGAACAGCCCCTGACCTGTTGTGTTTCGTCTGATTGAACAGCCCCTGAGTTGTTGTGTTTCATCTGATTGAACAGCCCCTGACCTGTTGTGTTTCGTCTGATTGAACAGCCCCTGACCTGTTGTGTTTCGTCTGATTGAACAGCTCCTGACCTGTTGTGTTTCGTCTGATTGAACAGCCCCTGACCTGTTGTGTTTCGTCTGATTGAACAGCCCCTGACCTGTTGTGTTTCGTCTGATTGAGCAGCCCCTGACCTGTTGTGTTTCGTCTAGATTGAACAGCCCCTGACCTGTTGTGTTTCGGTCTGATTGAACAGCCCCTGAGTTGTTGTGTTTCGTCTGATTGAACAGCCCCTGACCTGTTGTGTTGCGTATCATTGAACAGCCCCTGAGTTGTTGTGTTTCATCTGATTGAACAGCCCCTGACCTGTACTCATATTCTGAGCCGCTTCACCCCCGAGTTCAGCCGGATAAATCTGATATCTGTGAATATTGCAACTCTACATGCAACTGTACTGAATAAAACACAATTATTATTATGAAGCTTGAGTCTGGAGTAGAAATCAGTGCAAGTGTGACATCATGTGAACTCTATTGAAGACAGACTAAAACTTAAAACTTAAAATGCTCTTTTTTTAACAGCCAGTAATGTTCTTTGCAATAATATAACGGTGCTGAATGGTTAATGTATTCAGTGCGCCCTCTTGTGGACCAAGCAAACAACGTCAATTTTAAAATATTTAAAATTTGAATATTGAAAGTCTCTGCTCAATTGACAGCCCTAATTTGAATGATGTTTCCTCACCGCCACCTGGCCGCCTTCATCTGTGAGATACTGCCTGACGTCATTGAGCGCTGCCAGTGCACACTGTCTAAAAGAGATGAGTAATCACATGAGATATTGAGATCAGATGCCACATAAAGACACTAAACAACCAGCAACTTTAAATGTACAGTAAAATTAGACATTTTATCATAATTAGTCCATAATAAGAGATAAACTGGATGGTAGCAATGGGCGATATGACCATATTTACTGTGCAGAGATTTCACAGTATTGTGTAGATAGTGATACTGTATGTAATTATCGATGTGCACGGCGTGTGCATAGCCATCAGTGGGCAGGACTTCACGTCAGATCTGTTTTACCACCTCAAAATGAAGCATAAAAAAGAATATTATGAAAGCCAAAAGATGAGCTCTGTATTAATTCGGTCAAACAAAATGTTTGCAAGAAGTTTTTCATTCATGTGATGTGTATTTTCTGAAAGTGTTTATGTGATGTGTATTTTCTGTAAGTGTTTATATTTATGTGACGTGTATTTTCTGTAAGTGTTTATATTTATGTGTTGTGTATTTTCTGTAAGTGTTTATATTTATGTGATGTGTATTTTCTGAAAGTGTTTATGTGATGTGTACTTTCTGTAAGTGTTTATATTTATGTGATGTGTATTTTCTGTAAGTGTTTATGTGATGTGTATTTTCTGTAAGTGTTTATGTGATGTGTATTTTCTGTAAGTGTTTATATTTATGTGATGTGTATTTTCTGTAAGTGTTTATATTTATGTGATGTGTATTTTCTGAAAGTGTTTATGTGATGTGTATTTTCTGTAAGTGTTTATATTTATGTGATGTGTATTTTCTGTAAGTGTATATTTATGTGTTGTGTATTTTCTGTAAGTGTTTATGTGATGTGTATTTTCTGTAAGTGTTTATATTTATGTGATGTGTATTTTCTGTAAGTGTATATTTATGTGATGTGTATTTTCTGTAAGTGTTTATATTTATGTGATGTGTATTTTCTGTAAGTGTTTATATTTATGTGATGTTGATTTTCTGTAAGTGTTTATGTGATGTGTATTTTCTGTAAGTGTTTATATTTATGTGATGTTTATTTTCTGTAAGTGTTTATATTTATGTGATGTTTATTTTCTGTAAGTGTTTATATTTATGTGATGTGTATTTTCTGTAAGTGTTTATATTTATGTGATGTTTATTTTCTGTAAGTGTTTATATTTATGTGATGTTGATTTTCTGTAAGTGTTTATGTGATGTGTATTTTCTGTAAGTGTTTATATTTATGTGATGTGTATTTTCTGTAAGTGTTTATATTTATGTGATGTTTATTTTCTGTAAGTGTTTATATTTATGTGATGTTGATTTTCTGTAAGTGTTTATATTTATGTGATGTGTATTTTCTGTAAGTGTTTATATTTATGTGATGTGTATTTTCTGTAAGTGTTTATATTTATGTGATGTGTATTTTCTGTAAGTGTTTATATTTATGTGATGTGTATTTTCTGTAAGTGTTTATATTTATGTGATGTGTATTTTCTGTAAGTGTTTATATTTATGTGATGTGTATTTTCTGTAAGTGTTTATATTTATGTGTTGTGTATTTTCTGTAAGTGTTTATATTTATGTGTTGTGTATTTTCTGTAAGTGTTTATATTTATGTGTTGTGTATTTTCTGTAAGTGTTTATATTTATGTGATGTGTATTTTCTATAAGTGTTTATATTTATGTGTTTATTTTCTGTAAGTGTTTATATTTATGTGTTGTGTATTTTCTGTAAGTGTTTATATTTATGTGTTGTGTATTTTCTGTAAGTGTTTATATTTATGTGTTGTGTATTTTCTGTAAGTGTTTATATTTATGTGATGTGTATTTTCTGTAAATGTTTATGTGATGTGTATTTTCTGTAAGTGTTTATATTTATGTGATGTGTATTTTCTGTAAGTGTTTATATTTATGTGATGTGTATTTTCTGAAAGTGTTTATGTGATGTGTATTTTCTGTAAGTGTTTATATTTATGTGATGTGTATTTTCTGTAAGTGTTTATATTTATGTGTTGTGTATTTTCTGTAAGTGTTTATATTTATGTGATGTGTATTTTCTGTAAGTGTTTATATTTATGTGTTGTGTATTTTCTGTAAGTGTTTATGTGATGTGAATTTTCTGTAAGTGTTTATATTTATGTGATGTGTATTTTCTGTAAGTGTTTATATTTATGTGATGTGTATTTTCTGTAAGTGTTTATATTTATGTGATGTGTATTTTCTGTAAGTGTTTATATTTATGTGATGTGTATTTTCTGTAAGTGTTTATATTTATGTGTTGTGTATTTTCTGTAAGTGTTTATATTTATGTGATGTGTATTTTCTGTAAGTGTTTATATTTATGTGTTTATTTTCTGTAAGTGTTTATATTTATGTGTTGTGTATTTTCTGTAAGTGTTTATATTTATGTGTTGTGTATTTTCTGTAAGTGTTTATATTTATGTGATGTGTATTTTCTGTAAGTGTTTATATTTATGTGTTGTGTATTTTCTGTAAGTGTTTATATTTATGTGATGTGTATTTTCTGTAAGTGTTTATATTTATGTGATGTTTATTTTCTGTAAGTGTTTATATTTATGTGATGTTTATTTTCTGTAAGTGTTTATGTGATGTTTATTTTCTGTAAGTGTTTATATTTATGTGATGTGTATTTTCTGTAAGTGTTTATATTTATGTGATGTGTATTTTCTGAAAGTGTTTATGTGATGTGTATTTTCTGAAAGTGTTTATGTGATGTGTATTTTCTGTAAGTGTTTATATTTATGTGATGTTTATTTTCTGTAAGTGTTTATATTTATGTGATGTGTATTTTCTGTAAGTGTTTATATTTATGTGATGTGTATTTTCTGTAAGTGTTTATATTTATGTGATGTGTATTTTCTGTAAGTGTTTATGTGATGTGTATTTTCTGTAAGTGTATATTTATGTGATGTGTATTTTCTGTAAGTGTTTATATTTATGTGATGTTGATTTTCTGTAAGTGTTTATATTTATGTGATGTTTATTTTCTGTAAGTGTTTATATTTATGTGATGTTTATTTTCTGTAAGTGTTTATATTTATGTGATGTGTATTTTCTGTAAGTGTTTATATTTATGTGATGTTTATTTTCTGTAAGTGTTTATATTTATGTGATGTTGATTTTCTGTAAGTGTTTATGTGATGTGTATTTTCTGTAAGTGTTTATATTTATGTGATGTTTATTTTCTGTAAGTGTTTATATTTATGTGATGTTGATTTTCTGTAAGTGTTTATATTTATGTGATGTGTATTTTCTGTAAGTGTTTATATTTGTGATGTGTATTTTCTGTAAGTGTTTATATTTATGTGATGTGTATTTTCTGTAAGTGTTTATATTTATGTGATGTGTATTTTCTGTAAGTGTTTATATTTATGTGATGTGTATTTTCTGTAAGTGTTTATATTTATGTGATGTGTATTTTCTGTAAGTGTTTATATTTATGTGTTGTGTATTTTCTGTAAGTGTTTATATTTATGTGTTGTGTATTTTCTGTAAGTGTTTATATTTATGTGTTGTGTATTTTCTGTAAGTGTTTATATTTATGTGTTGTGTATTTTCTGTAAGTGTTTATATTTATGTGATGTGTATTTTCTATAAGTGTTTATATTTATGTGTTTATTTTCTGTAAGTGTTTATATTTATGTGTTGTGTATTTTCTGTAAGTGTTTATATTTATGTGTTGTGTATTTTCTGTAAGTGTTTATATTTATGTGTTGTGTATTTTCTGTAAGTGTTTATATTTATGTGATGTGTATTTTCTGTAAATGTTTATGTGATGTGTATTTTCTGTAAGTGTTTATATTTATGTGATGTGTATTTTCTGTAAGTGTTTATATTTATGTGATGTGTATTTTCTGAAAGTGTTTATGTGATGTGTATTTTCTGTAAGTGTTTATATTTATGTGATGTGTATTTTCTGTAAGTGTTTATATTTATGTGTTGTGTATTTTCTGTAAGTGTTTATATTTATGTGATGTGTATTTTCTGTAAGTGTTTATATTTATGTGTTGTGTATTTTCTGTAAGTGTTTATGTGATGTGAATTTTCTGTAAGTGTTTATATTTATGTGATGTGTATTTTCTGTAAGTGTTTATATTTATGTGATGTGTATTTTCTGTAAGTGTTTATATTTATGTGATGTGTATTTTCTGTAAGTGTTTATATTTATGTGATGTGTATTTTCTGTAAGTGTTTATATTTATGTGTTGTGTATTTTCTGTAAGTGTTTATATTTATGTGATGTGTATTTTCTGTAAGTGTTTATATTTATGTGTTTATTTTCTGTAAGTGTTTATATTTATGTGTTGTGTATTTTCTGTAAGTGTTTATATTTATGTGTTGTGTATTTTCTGTAAGTGTTTATATTTATGTGTTGTGTATTTTCTGTAAGTGTTTATATTTATGTGATGTGTATTTTCTGTAAGTGTTTATATTTATGTGTTGTGTATTTTCTGTAAGTGTTTATATTTATGTGATGTGTATTTTCTGTAAGTGTTTATATTTATGTGATGTTTATTTTCTGTAAGTGTTTATATTTATGTGATGTTTATTTTCTGTAAGTGTTTATGTGATGTTTATTTTCTGTAAGTGTTTATATTTATGTGATGTGTATTTTCTGTAAGTGTTTATATTTATGTGATGTGTATTTTCTGAAAGTGTTTATGTGATGTGTATTTTCTGAAAGTGTTTATGTGATGTGTATTTTCTGTAAGTGTTTATATTTATGTGATGTTTATTTTCTGTAAGTGTTTATATTTATGTGATGTGTATTTTCTGTAAGTGTTTATATTTATGTGATGTGTATTTTCTGTAAGTGTTTATATTTATGTGATGTGTATTTTCTGTAAGTGTTTATGTGATGTGTATTTTCTGTAAGTGTATATTTATGTGATGTGTATTTTCTGTAAGTGTTTATATTTATGTGATGTTGATTTTCTGTAAGTGTTTATATTTATGTGATGTTTATTTTCTGTAAGTGTTTATATTTATGTGATGTGTATTTTCTGTAAGTGTTTATATTTATGTGATGTGTATTTTCTGTAAGTGTTTATATTTATGTGATGTGTATTTTCTGAAAGTGTTTATGTGATGTGTATTTTCTGAAAGTGTTTATGTGATGTGTATTTTCTGTAAGTGTTTATATTTATGTGATGTGTATTTTCTGTAAGTGTTTATATTTATGTGATGTGTATTTTCTGTAAGTGTTTATATTTATGTGATGTTTATTTTCTGAAAGTGTTTATGTGATGTGTATTTTCTGTAAGTGTTTATATTTATGTGATGTTTATTTTCTGTAAGTGTTTATATTTATGTGATGTGTATTTTCTGTAAGTGTTTATATTTATGTGATGTGTATTTTCTGTAAGTGTTTATATTTATGTGATGTGTATTTTCTGTAAGTGTTTATATTTATGTGATGTGTATTTTCTGTAAGTGTTTATGTGATGTGTATTTTCTGTTAGTGTTTATATTTATGTGATGTGTATTTTCTGTAAGTGTTTATATTTATGTGATGTGTATTTTCTGTAAGTGTTTATATTTATGTGATGTGTATTTTCTGTAAGTGTTTATATTTATGTGATGTTTATTTTCTGTAAGTGTTTATATTTATGTGATGTGTATTTTCTGTAAGTGTTTATATTTATGTGATGTGTATTTTCTGTAAGTGTTTATATTTATGTGATGTGTATTTTCTGTAAGTGTTTATATTTATGTGATGTGTATTTTCTGAAAGTGTTTATGTGATGTGTATTTTCTGTTAGTGTTTATATTTATGTGATGTGTATTTTCTGTTAGTGTTTATATTTATGTGATGGGTATTTTCTGTAAGTGTTTATATTTATGTGATGTGTATTTTCTGTAAGTGTTTATATTTATGTGATGTGTATTTTCTGTAAGTGTTTATATTTATGTGATGTGTATTTTCTGTAAGTGTTTATATTTATGTGATGTGTATTTTCTGAAAGTGTTTATGTGATGTGTATTTTCTGTTAGTGTTTATATTTATGTGATGTGTATTTTCTGTAAGTGTTTATATTTATGTGATGTGTATTTTCTGTAAGTGTTTATATTTATGTGATGTGTATTTTCTGAAAGTGTTTATGTGATGTGTATTTTCTGTAAGTGTTTATATTTATGTGATGTGTATTTTCTGTAAGTGTTTATATTTATGTGATGTTGATTTTCTGTAAGTGTTTATATTTATGTGATGTTTATTTTCTGTAAGTGTTTATATTTATGTGATGTGTATTTTCTGTAAGTGTTTATATTTATGTGATGTGTATTTTCTGTAAGTGTTTATATTTATGTGATGTGTATTTTCTGTAAGTGTTTATATTTATGTGATGTGTATTTTCTGAAAGTGTTTATGTGATGTGTATTTTCTGAAAGTGTTTATGTGATGTGTATTTTCTGTAAGTGTTTATATTTATGTGATGTGTATTTTCTGTAAGTGTTTATATTTATGTGATGTGTATTTTCTGAAAGTGTTTATGTGATGTGTATTTTCTGTAAGTGTTTATATTTATGTGATGTTTATTTTCTGTAAGTGTTTATATTTATGTGATGTTTATTTTCTGTAAGTGTTTATATTTATGTGATGTGTATTTTCTGTAAGTGTTTATATTTATGTGATGTGTATTTTCTGTAAGTGTTTATATTTATGTGATGTGTATTTTCTGTAAGTGTTTATATTTATGTGATGTGTATTTTCTGTAAGTGTTTATATTTATGTGATGTGTATTTTCTGAAAGTGTTTATGTGATGTGTATTTTCTGTAAGTGTTTATATTTATGTGATGTGTATTTTCTGTAAGTGTTTATATTTATGTGATGTTTATTTTCTGTAAGTGTTTATATTTATGTGATGTGTATTTTCTGTAAGTGTTTATATTTATGTGATGTGTATTTTCTGAAAGTGTTTATGTGATGTGTATTTTCTGTTAGTGTTTATATTTATGTGATGTGTATTTTCTGTTAGTGTTTATATTTATGTGATGTGTATTTTCTGTAAGTGTTTATATTTATGTGATGTGTATTTTCTGTAAGTGTTTATATTTATGTGATGTGTATTTTCTGTAAGTGTTTATATTTATGTGATGTGTATTTTCTGTAAGTGTTTATATTTATGTGATGTGTATTTTCTGAAAGTGTTTATGTGATGTGTATTTTCTGTTAGTGTTTATATTTATGTGATGTGTATTTTCTGTAAGTGTTTATATTTATGTGATGTGTATTTTCTGTAAGTGTTTATATTTATGTGATGTGTATTTTCTGAAAGTGTTTATGTGATGTGTATTTTCTGTAAGTGTTTATATTTATGTGATGTGTATTTTCTGAAAGTGTTTATATGATGTGTATTTTCTGTAAGTGTTTATATTTATGTGATGTGTATTTTCTGTAAGTGTTTATATTTATGTGATGTGTATTTTCTGAAAGTGTTTATGTGATGTGTATTTTCTGTAAGTGTTTATATTTATGTGATGTGTATTTTCTGTAAGTGTTTATATTTATGTGATGTTTATTTTCTGTAAGTGTTTATATTTATGTGATGTTTATTTTCTGTAAGTGTTTATGTGATGTGTATTTTCTGTAAGTGTTTATATTTATGTGATGTTTATTTTCTGTAAGTGTTTATATTTATGTGATGTGTATTTTCTGTAAGTGTTTATATTTATGTGATGTGTATTTTCTGAAAGTGTTTATAATTATGTCATGTGTATTTTCTGAAAGTGTTTATATTTATGTGATGTGTATTTTCTGTAAGTGTTTATATTTATGTGATGTGTATTTTCTGTAAGTGTTTATATTTATGTGATGTGTATTTTCTGTAAGTGTTTATATTTATGTGATGTGTATTTTCTGTAAGTGTTTATATTTATGTGATGTGTATTTTCTGTAAGTGTTTATATTTATGTGATGTGTATTTTCTGAAAGTGTTTATGTGATGTGTATTTTCTGTAAGTGTTTATATTTATGTGATGTGTATTTTCTGTAAGTGTTTATATTTATGTGATGTGTATTTTCTGTAAGTGTTTATATTTATGTGATGTGTATTTTCTGTAAGTGTTTATATTTATGTGATGTGTATTTTCTGTAAGTGTTTATATTTATGTGATGTGTATTTTCTGTAAGTGTTTATATTTATGTGATGTGTATTTTCTGTAAGTGTTTATATTTATGTGATGTGTATTTTCTGTAAGTGTTTATATTTATGTGATGTGTATTTTCTGTAAGTGTTTATATTTATGTGATGTGTATTTTCTGTAAGTGTTTATATTTATGTGATGTGTATTTTCTGAAAGTGTTTATGTGATGTGTATTTTCTGTAAGTGTTTATATTTATGTGATGTGTATTTTCTGTAAGTGTTTATATTTATGTGATGTGTATTTTCTGAAAGTGTTTATGTGATGTGTATTTTCTGTAAGTGTTTATATTTATGTGATGTGTATTTTCTGTAAGTGTTTATATTTATGTGATGTTTATTTTCTGTAAGTGTTTATATTTATGTGATGTTTATTTTCTGTAAGTGTTTATATTTATGTGATGTGTATTTTCTGTAAGTGTTTATATTTATGTGATGTGTATTTTCTGTAAGTGTTTATATTTATGTGATGTGTATTTTCTGAAAGTGTTTATGTGATGTGTATTTTCTGAAAGTGTTTATGTGATGTGTATTTTCTGTAAGTGTTTATATTTATGTGATGTGTATTTTCTGTAAGTGTTTATATTTATGTGATGTGTATTTTCTGTAAGTGTTTATATTTATGTGATGTGTATTTTCTGAAAGTGTTTATGTGATGTGTATTTTCTGTAAGTGTTTATATTTATGTGATGTTTATTTTCTGTAAGTGTTTATATTTATGTGATGTTTATTTTCTGTAAGTGTTTATATTTATGTGATGTTTATTTTCTGTAAGTGTTTATATTTATGTGATGTGTATTTTCTGTAAGTGTTTATATTTATGTGATGTGTATTTTCTGTAAGTGTTTATATTTATGTGATGTGTATTTTCTGTAAGTGTTTATATTTATGTGATGTGTATTTTCTGAAAGTGTTTATGTGATGTGTATTTTCTGTAAGTGTATTTTATGAAGTGTTTATGTGATGTGTATTTTCTGTAAGTGTTTATATTTATGTGATGTTTATTTTCTGTAAGTGTTTATATTTATGTGATGTTTATTTTCTGTAAGTGTTTATATTTATGTGATGTGTATTTTCTGTAAGTGTTTATATTTATGTGATGTGTATTTTCTGTAAGTGTTTATATTTATGTGATGTGTATTTTCTGAAAGTGTTTATGTGATGTGTATTTTCTGTAAGTGTTTAAATTTATGTGATGTGTATTTTCTGTAAGTGTTTATATTTATGTGATGTGTATTTTCTGTAAGTGTTTATATTTATGTGATGTTTATTTTCTGTAAGTGTTTATATTTATGTGATGTGTATTTTCTGTAAGTGTTTATATTTATGTGATGTTTATTTTCTGTAAGTGTTTATATTTATGTGATGTGTATTTTCTGTAAGTGTTTATATTTATGTGATGTGTATTTTCTGAAAGTGTTTATGTGATGTGTATTTTCTGTAAGTGTTTATATTTATGTGATGTGTATTTTCTGAAAGTGTTTATGTGATGTGTATTTTCTGTTACTGTTTATATTTATGTGATGTGTATTTTCTGTAAGTGTTTATATTTATGTGATGTGTATTTTCTGTAAGTGTTTATATTTATGTGATGTGTATTTTCTGAAAGTGTTTATGTGATGTGTATTTTCTGTAAGTGTTTATATTTATGTGATGTGTATTTTCTGTAAGTGTTTATATTTATGTGATGTGTATTTTCTGAAAGTGTTTATGTGATGTGTATTTTCTGTAAGTGTTTATATTTATGTGATGTGTATTTTCTGTAAGTGTTTATATTTATGTGATGTGTATTTTCTGTAAGTGTTTATATTTATGTGATGTTTATTTTCTGTAAGTGTTTATATTTATGTGATGTTTATTTTCTGTAAGTGTTTATGTGATGTGTATTTTCTGTAAGTGTTTATATTTATGTGATGTGTATTTTCTGTAAGTGTTTATATTTATGTGATGTTTATTTTCTGTAAGTGTTTATATTTATGTGATGTGTATTTTCTGAAAGTGTTTATGTGATGTGTATTTTCTGTAAGTGTTTATATTTATGTGATGTGTATTTTCTGTAAGTGTTTATATTTACGTGATGTGTATTTTCTGTAAGTGTTTATATTTACGTGATGTGTATTTTCTGTAAGTGTTTATATTTATGTGATGTTGATTTTCTGTAAGTGTTTATATTTATGTGATGTTTATTTTCTGTAAGTGTTTATATTTATGTGATGTGTATTTTCTGTAAGTGTTTATATTTATGTGATGTGTATTTTCTGTAAGTGTTTATATTTATGTGATGTGTATTTTCTGTAAGTGTTTATATTTATGTGATGTGTATTTTCTGTAAGTGTTTATATTTATGTGATGTGTATTTTCTGAAAGTGTTTATATTTATGTGATGTGTATTTTCTGAAAGTGTTTATGTGATGTGTATTTTCTGAAAGTGTTTATGTGATGTGTATTTTCTGTAAGTGTTTATATTTATGTGATGTGTATTTTCTGTAAGTGTTTATATTTATGTGATGTGTATTTTCTGAAAGTGTTTATATTTATGTGATGTGTATTTTCTGAAAGTGTTTATGTGATGTTTATTTTCTGTAAGTGTTTATATTTATGTGATGTTTATTTTCTGTAAGTGTTTATATTTATGTGATGTTTATTTTCTGTAAGTGTTTATATTTATGTGATGTGTATTTTCTGTAAGTGTTTATATTTATGTGATGTGTATTTTCTGAAAGTGTTTATGTGATGTGTATTTTCTGTAAGTGTTTATATTTATGTGATGTGTATTTTCTGTAAGTGTTTATATTTATGTGATGTGTATTTTCTGTAAGTGTTTATATTTATGTGATGTGTATTTTCTGAAAGTGTTTATGTGATGTGTATTTTCTGAAAGTGTTTATGTGATGTTTATTTTCTGTAAGTGTTTATATTTATGTGATGTTTATTTTCTGTAAGTGTTTATATTTATGTGATGTTTATTTTCTGTAAGTGTTTATATTTATGTGATGTTTATTTTCTGTAAGTGTTTATATTTATGTGATGTGTATTTTCTGTAAGTGTTTATATTTATGTGATGTGTATTTTCTGTAAGTGTTTATATTTATGTGATGTTTATTTTCTGAAAGTGTTTATATTTATGTGATGTGTATTTTCTGTAAGTGTTTATATTTATGTGATGTGTATTTTCTGTAAGTGTTTATATTTATGTGATGTGTATTTTCTGTAAGTGTTTATATTTATGTGATGTGTATTTTCTGTAAGTGTTTATATTTATGTGATGTTTATTTTCTGTAAGTGTTTATATTTATGTGATGTTTATTTTCTGTAAGTGTTTATATTTATGTGATGTGTATTTTCTGTAAGTGTTTATATTTATGTGATGTGTATTTTCTGTAAGTGTTTATATTTATGTGATGTGTATTTTCTGAAAGTGTTTATGTGATGTGTATTTTCTGTAAGTGTTTATATTTATGTGATGTGTATTTTCTGTAAGTGTTTATATTTATGTGATGTGTATTTTCTGTAAGTGTTTATATTTATGTGATGTGTATTTTCTGAAAGTGTTTATGTGATGTGTATTTTCTGTAAGTGTTTATATTTATGTGATGTTTATTTTCTGTACGTGTTTATATTTATGTGATGTTTATTTTCTGTAAGTGTTTATATTTATGTGATGTTTATTTTCTGTAAGTGTTTATATTTATGTGATGTGTATTTTCTGAAAGTGTTTATGTGATGTGTATTTTCTGTAAGTGTTTATATTTATGTGATGTGTATTTTCTGTAAGTGTTTATATTTATGTGATGTTTATTTTCTGTAAGTGTTTATATTTATGTGATGTTTATTTTCTGTAAGTGTTTATATTTATGTGATGTTTATTTTCTGTAAGTGTTTATATTTATGTGATGTGTATTTTCTGTAAGTGTTTATATTTATGTGATGTGTATTTTCTGAAAGTGTTTATAATTATGTCATGTGTATTTTCTGAAAGTGTTTATATTTATGTGATGTGTATTTTCTGAAAGTGTTTATATTTATGTGATGTGTATTTTCTGAAAGTGTTTATGTGATGTGTATTTTCTGTAAGTGTTTATATTTATGTGATGTGTATTTTCTGTAAGTGTTTATATTTATGTGATGTGTATTTTCTGTAAGTGTTTATATTTATGTGATGTGTATTTTCTGAAAGTGTTTATGTGATGTGTATTTTCTGTAAGTGTTTATATTTATGTGATGTGTATTTTCTGTAAGTGTTTATATTTATGTGATGTGTATTTTCTGTAAGTGTTTATATTTATGTGATGTGTATTTTCTGTAAGTGTTTATATTTATGTGATGTGTATTTTCTGTAAGTGTTTATATTTATGTGATGTGTATTTTCTGTAAAGTGTTTATATTTATGTGATGTGTATTTTCTGTAAGTGTTTATATTTATGTGATGTGTATTTTCTGTAAGTGTTTATATTTATGTGATGTGTATTTTCTGAAAGTGTTTATGTGATGTGTATTTTCTGTAAGTGTTTATATTTATGTGATGTGTATTTTCTGTAAGTGTTTATATTTATGTGATGTGTATTTTCTGTAAGTGTTTATATTTATGTGATGTGTATTTTCTGAAAGTGTTTATGTGATGTGTATTTTCTGTAAGTGTTTATATTTATGTGATGTGTATTTTCTGAAAGTGTTTATGTGATGTGTATTTTCTGTAAGTGTTTATATTTATGTGATGTGTATTTTCTGTAAGTGTTTATATTTATGTGATGTGTATTTTCTGTAAGTGTTTATATTTATGTGATGTGTATTTTCTGAAAGTGTTTATGTGATGTGTATTTTCTGTAAGTGTTTATATTTATGTGATGTGTATTTTCTGTAAGTGTTTATATTTATGTGATGTGTATTTTCTGTAAGTGTTTATATTTATGTGATGTGTATTTTCTGTAAGTGTTTATATTTATGTGATGTGTATTTTCTGTAAGTGTTTATATTTATGTGATGTGTATTTTCTGAAAGTGTTTATGTGATGTGTATTTTCTGTAAGTGTTTATATTTATGTGATGTGTATTTTCTGTAAGTGTTTATATTTATGTGATGTGTATTTTCTGTAAGTGTTTATATTTATGTGATGTGTATTTTCTGTAAGTGTTTATATTTATGTGATGTTTATTTTCTGTAAGTGTTTATATTTATGTGATGTGTATTTTCTGTAAGTGTTTATATTTATGTGATGTGTATTTTCTGAAAGTGTTTATGTGATGTGTATTTTCTGTAAGTGTTTATATTTATGTGATGTGTATTTTCTGAAAGTGTTTTATGTGATGTGTATTTTCTGTAAGTGTTTATATTTATGTGATGTGTATTTTCTGTAAGTGTTTATATTTATGTGATGTGTATTTTCTGAAAGTGTTTATGTGATGTGTATTTTCTGTAAGTGTTTATATTTATGTGATGTGTATTTTCTGTAAGTGTTTATATTTATGTGATGTGTATTTTCTGTAAGTGTTTATATTTATGTGATGTGTATTTTCTGTAAGTGTTTATATTTATGTGATGTGTATTTTCTGTAAGTGTTTATATTTATGTGATGTTTATTTTCTGTAAGTGTTTATATTTATGTGATGTGTATTTTCTGTAAGTGTTTATATTTATGTGATGTGTATTTTCTGTAAGTGTTTATATTTATGTGATGTTTATTTTCTGTAAGTGTTTATATTTATGTGATGTGTATTTTCTGAAAGTGTTTATGTGATGTGTATTTTCTGTAAGTGTTTATATTTATGTGATGTGTATTTTCTGTAAGTGTTTATATTTATGTGATGTGTATTTTCTGTAAGTGTTTATATTTATGTGATGTGTATTTTCTGTAAGTGTTTATATTTATGTGATGTTGATTTTCTGTAAGTGTTTATATTTATGTGATGTTTATTTTCTGTAAGTGTTTATATTTATGTGATGTGTATTTTCTGTAAGTGTTTATATTTATGTGATGTGTATTTTCTGTAAGTGTTTATATTTATGTGATGTGTATTTTCTGTAAGTGTTTATATTTATGTGATGTGTATTTTCTGTAAGTGTTTATATTTATGTGATGTGTATTTTCTGAAAGTGTTTATATTTATGTGATGTGTATTTTCTGAAAGTGTTTATGTGATGTGTATTTTCTGAAAGTGTTTATGTGATGTGTATTTTCTGTAAGTGTTTATATTTATGTGATGTGTATTTTCTGTAAGTGTTTATATTTATGTGATGTGTATTTTCTGAAAGTGTTTATATTTATGTGATGTGTATTTTCTGAAAGTGTTTATGTGATGTTTATTTTCTGTAAGTGTTTATATTTATGTGATGTTTATTTTCTGTAAGTGTTTATATTTATGTGATGTTTATTTTCTGTAAGTGTTTATGTGATGTGTATTTTCTGTAAGTGTTTATATTTATGTGATGTGTATTTTCTGTAAGTGTTTATATTTATGTGATGTTTATTTTCTGTAAGTGTTTATATTTATGTGATGTGTATTTTCTGAAAGTGTTTATGTGATGTGTATTTTCTGTAAGTGTTTATATTTATGTGATGTGTATTTTCTGTAAGTGTTTATATTTATGTGATGTGTATTTTCTGTAAGTGTTTATATTTATGTGATGTGTATTTTCTGAAAGTGTTTATGTGATGTGTATTTTCTGAAAGTGTTTATGTGATGTTTATTTTCTGTAAGTGTTTATATTTATGTGATGTTTATTTTCTGTAAGTGTTTATATTTATGTGATGTTTATTTTCTGTAAGTGTTTATATTTATGTGATGTTTATTTTCTGTAAGTGTTTATATTTATGTGATGTGTATTTTCTGTAAGTGTTTATATTTATGTGATGTGTATTTTCTGTAAGTGTTTATATTTATGTGATGTTTATTTTCTGAAAGTGTTTATGTGATGTGTATTTTCTGTAAGTGTTTATATTTATGTGTTGTGTATTTTCTGTAAGTGTTTATATTTATGTGATGTGTATTTTCTGTAAGTGTTTATATTTATGTGATGTGTATTTTCTGTAAGTGTTTATATTTATGTGATGTGTATTTTCTGTAAGTGTTTATATTTATGTGATGTTTATTTTCTGTAAGTGTTTATATTTATGTGATGTTTATTTTCTGTAAGTGTTTATATTTATGTGATGTGTATTTTCTGTAAGTGTTTATATTTATGTGATGTGTATTTTCTGTAAGTGTTTATATTTATGTGATGTGTATTTTCTGAAAGTGTTTATGTGATGTGTATTTTCTGTAAGTGTTTATATTTATGTGATGTGTATTTTCTGTAAGTGTTTATATTTATGTGATGTGTATTTTCTGTAAGTGTTTATATTTATGTGATGTGTATTTTCTGAAAGTGTTTATGTGATGTGTATTTTCTGTAAGTGTTTATATTTATGTGATGTTTATTTTCTGTAAGTGTTTATATTTATGTGATGTTTATTTTCTGTAAGTGTTTATATTTATGTGATGTTTATTTTCTGTAAGTGTTTATATTTATGTGATGTGTATTTTCTGAAAGTGTTTATGTGATGTGTATTTTCTGTAAGTGTTTATATTTATGTGATGTGTATTTTCTGTAAGTGTTTATATTTATGTGATGTTTATTTTCTGTAAGTGTTTATATTTATGTGATGTTTATTTTCTGTAAGTGTTTATATTTATGTGATGTTTATTTTCTGTAAGTGTTTATATTTATGTGATGTGTATTTTCTGTAAGTGTTTATATTTATGTGATGTGTATTTTCTGAAAGTGTTTATAATTATGTCATGTGTATTTTCTGAAAGTGTTTATATTTATGTGATGTGTATTTTCTGAAAGTGTTTATAATTATGTCATGTGTATTTTCTGAAAGTGTTTATATTTATGTGATGTGTATTTTCTGAAAGTGTTTATATTTATGTGATGTGTATTTTCTGTAAGTGTTTATATTTGTGATGTGTATTTTCTGAAAGTGTTTATATTTATGTGATGTGTATTTTCTGAAAGTGTTTATGTGATGTGTATTTTCTGTAAGTGTTTATATTTATGTGATGTGTATTTTCTGTAAGTGTTTATATTTATGTGATGTGTATTTTCTGTAAGTGTTTATATTTATGTGATGTGTATTTTCTGTAAGTGTTTATATTTATGTGATGTGTATTTTCTGTAAGTGTTTATATTTATGTGATGTGTATTTTCTGAAAGTGTTTGTGATGTGTATTTTCTGTAAGTGTTTATATTTATGTGATGTGCATTTTCTGTAAGTGTTTATATTTATGTGATGTGTATTTTCTGTAAGTGTTTATATTTATGTGATGTGTATTTTCTGAAAGTGTTTATGTGATGTGTATTTTCTGTAAGTGTTTATATTTATGTGATGTGTATTTTCTGTAAGTGTTTATATTTATGTGATGTGTATTTTCTGAAAGTGTTTATGTGATGTGTATTTTCTGTAAGTGTTTATATTTATGTGATGTGTATTTTCTGTAAGTGTTTATATTTATGTGATGTGTATTTTCTGTAAGTGTTTATATTTATGTGATGTGTATTTTCTGAAAGTGTTTATGTGATGTGTATTTTCTGTAAGTGTTTATATTTATGTGATGTGTATTTTCTGAAAGTGTTTATGTGATGTGTATTTTCTGTAAGTGTTTATATTTATGTGATGTGTATTTTCTGTAAGTGTTTATATTTATGTGATGTGTATTTTCTGTAAGTGTTTATATTTATGTGATGTGTATTTTCTGAAAGTGTTTATGTGATGTGTATTTTCTGTAAGTGTTTATATTTATGTGATGTGTATTTTCTGTAAGTGTTTATATTTATGTGATGTGTATTTTCTGAAAGTGTTTATGTGATGTGTATTTTCTGTAAGTGTTTATATTTGTGATGTGTATTTTCTGAAAGTGTTTATGTGATGTGTATTTTCTGTAAGTGTTTATATTTATGTGATGTGTATTTTCTGTAAGTGTTTATATTTATGTGATGTGTATTTTCTGTAAGTGTTTATATTTATGTGATGTGTATTTTCTGAAAGTGTTTATGTGATGTGTATTTTCTGTAAGTGTTTATATTTATGTGATGTGTATTTTCTGTAAGTGTTTATATTTATGTGATGTGTATTTTCTGAAAGTGTTTATGTGATGTGTATTTTCTGTAAGTGTTTATATTTATGTGATGTGTATTTTCTGTAAGTGTTTATATTTATGTGATGTGTATTTCCTGAAAGTGTTTATGTGATGTTTATTTTCTGTAAGTGTTTATGTGATGTGTATTTTCTGTAAGTGTTTATATTTATGTGATGTGTATTTTCTGTAAGTGTTTATATTTATGTGATGTTTATTTTCTGTAAGTGTTTATATTTATGTGATGTGTATTTTCTGTAAGTGTTTATATTTATGTGATGTGTATTTTCTGAAAGTGTTTATGTGATGTGTATTTTCTGTAAGTGTTTATATTTATGTGATGTGTATTTTCTGAAAGTGTTTATGTGATGTGTATTTTCTGTTACTGTTTATATTTATGTGATGTGTATTTTCTGTAAGTGTTTATATTTATGTGATGTGTATTTTCTGTAAGTGTTTATATTTATGTGATGTGTATTTTCTGAAAGTGTTTATGTGATGTGTATTTTCTGTAAGTGTTTATATTTATGTGATGTGTATTTTCTGTAAGTGTTTATATTTATGTGATGTGTATTTTCTGAAAGTGTTTATGTGATGTGTATTTTCTGTAAGTGTTTATATTTATGTGATGTGTATTTTCTGTAAGTGTTTATATTTATGTGATGTGTATTTTCTGTAAGTGTTTATATTTATGTGATGTTTATTTTCTGTAAGTGTTTATGTGATGTGTATTTTCTGTAAGTGTTTATATTTATGTGATGTGTATTTTCTGTAAGTGTTTATATTTATGTGATGTTTATTTTCTGTAAGTGTTTATATTTATGTGATGTGTATTTTCTGAAAGTGTTTATGTGATGTGTATTTTCTGTAAGTGTTTATATTTATGTGATGTGTATTTTCTGTAAGTGTTTATATTTATGTGATGTGTATTTTCTGTAAGTGTTTATATTTATGTGATGTGTATTTTCTGTAAGTGTTTATATTTATGTGATGTTGATTTTCTGTAAGTGTTTATATTTATGTGATGTTTATTTTCTGTAAGTGTTTATATTTATGTGATGTGTATTTTCTGTAAGTGTTTATATTTATGTGATGTGTATTTTCTGTAAGTGTTTATATTTATGTGATGTGTATTTTCTGTAAGTGTTTATATTTATGTGATGTGTATTTTCTGTAAGTGTTTATATTTATGTGATGTGTATTTTCTGAAAGTGTTTATATTTATGTGATGTGTATTTTCTGTAAGTGTTTATATTTATGTGATGTGTATTTTCTGTAAGTGTTTATATTTATGTGATGTGTATTTTCTGTAAGTGTTTATATTTATGTGATGTGTATTTTCTGTAAGTGTTTATATTTATGTGATGTGTATTTTCTGTAAGTGTTTATATTTATGTGATGTTTATTTTCTGTAAGTGTTTATGTGATGTGTATTTTCTGTAAGTGTTTATATTTATGTGATGTGTATTTTCTGTAAGTGTTTATATTTATGTGATGTTTATTTTCTGTAAGTGTTTATATTTATGTGATGTGTATTTTCTGAAAGTGTTTATGTGATGTGTATTTTCTGTAAGTGTTTATATTTATGTGATGTGTATTTTCTGTAAGTGTTTATATTTATGTGATGTGTATTTTCTGTAAGTGTTTATATTTATGTGATGTGTATTTTCTGTAAGTGTTTATATTTATGTGATGTGTATTTTCTGTAAGTGTTTATGTGATGTTTATTTTCTGTAAGTGTTTATATTTATGTGATGTTTATTTTCTGTAAGTGTTTATATTTATGTGATGTGTATTTTCTGTAAGTGTTTATATTTATGTGATGTGTATTTTCTGTAAGTGTTTATATTTATGTGATGTGTATTTTCTGTAAGTGTTTATATTTATGTGATGTGTATTTTCTGAAAGTGTTTATGTGATGTGTATTTTCTGTAAGTGTTTATATTTATGTGATGTGTATTTTCTGTAAGTGTTTATATTTATGTGATGTGTATTTTCTGTAAGTGTTTATATTTATGTGATGTGTATTTTCTGTAAGTGTTTATATTTATGTGATGTGTATTTTCTGTAAGTGTTTATATTTATGTGATGTTTATTTTCTGTAAGTGTTTATATTTATGTGATGTTTATTTTCTGTAAGTGTTTATATTTATGTGATGTGTATTTTCTGTAAGTGTTTATATTTATGTGATGTGTATTTTCTGTAAGTGTTTATATTTATGTGATGTGTATTTTCTGAAAGTGTTTATGTGATGTGTATTTTCTGTAAGTGTTTATATTTATGTGATGTGTATTTTCTGTAAGTGTTTATATTTATGTGATGTGTATTTTCTGTAAGTGTTTATATTTATGTGATGTGTATTTTCTGAAAGTGTTTATGTGATGTGTATTTTCTGTAAGTGTTTATATTTATGTGATGTGTATTTTCTGTAAGTGTTTATATTTATGTGATGTGTATTTTCTGTAAGTGTTTATATTTATGTGATGTGTATTTTCTGTAAAGTGTTTATATTTATGTGATGTGTATTTTCTGTAAGTGTTTATATTTATGTGATGTGTATTTTCTGTAAGTGTTTATATTTATGTGATGTGTATTTTCTGTAAGTGTTTATATTTATGTGATGTGTATTTTCTGTAAGTGTTTATATTTATGTGATGTGTATTTTCTGTAAGTGTTTATATTTATGTGATGTGTATTTTCTGTAAGTGTTTATATTTATGTGATGTGTATTTTCTGAAAGTGTTTATATTTATGTGATGTGTATTTTCTGAAAGTGTTTATATTTATGTGATGTGTATTTTCTGAAAGTGTTTATATTTATGTGATGTGTATTTTCTGTAAGTGTTTATATTTATGTGATGTGTATTTTCTGTAAGTGTTTATATTTATGTGATGTGTATTTTCTGTAAGTGTTTATATTTATGTGATGTGTATTTTCTGTAAGTGTTTATATTTATGTGATGTGTATTTTCTGTAAGTGTTTATATTTATGTGATGTGTATTTTCTGTAAGTGTTTATATTTATGTGATGTGTATTTTCTGAAAGTGTTTATGTGATGTGTATTTTCTGTAAGTGTTTATATTTATGTGATGTGCATTTTCTGTAAGTGTTTATATTTATGTGATGTGTATTTTCTGTAAGTGTTTATATTTATGTGATGTGTATTTTCTGAAAGTGTTTATGTGATGTGTATTTTCTGTAAGTGTTTATATTTATGTGATGTGTATTTTCTGTAAGTGTTTATATTTATGTGATGTGTATTTTCTGAAAGTGTTTATGTGATGTGTATTTTCTGTAAGTGTTTATATTTATGTGATGTGTATTTTCTGTAAGTGTTTATATTTATGTGATGTGTATTTTCTGTAAGTGTTTATATTTATGTGATGTGTATTTTCTGAAAGTGTTTATGTGATGTGTATTTTCTGTAAGTGTTTATATTTATGTGATGTGTATTTTCTGAAAGTGTTTATGTGATGTGTATTTTCTGTAAGTGTTTATATTTATGTGATGTGTATTTTCTGTAAGTGTTTATATTTATGTGATGTGTATTTTCTGTAAGTGTTTATATTTATGTGATGTGTATTTTCTGAAAGTGTTTATGTGATGTGTATTTTCTGTAAGTGTTTATATTTATGTGATGTGTATTTTCTGTAAGTGTTTATATTTATGTGATGTGTATTTTCTGTAAGTGTTTATATTTATGTGATGTGTATTTTCTGAAAGTGTTTATGTGATGTGTATTTTCTGTAAGTGTTTATATTTATGTGATGTGTATTTTCTGTAAGTGTTTATATTTATGTGATGTGTATTTCCTGAAAGTGTTTATGTGATGTTTATTTTCTGTAAGTGTTTATGTGATGTGTATTTTCTGTAAGTGTTTATATTTATGTGATGTGTATTTTCTGTAAGTGTTTATATTTATGTGATGTGTATTTTCTGTGTTTATATTTATGTGATGTTTATTTTCTGTAAGTGTTTATGTGATGTGTATTTTCTGTAAGTGTTTATATTTATGTGATGTGTATTTTCTGTAAGTGTTTATATTTATGTGATGTGTATTTTCTGAAAGTGTTTATATTTATGTGATGTGTATTTTCTGAAAGTGTTTATATTTATGTGACGTGTATTTTCTGAAAGTGTTTATTTTTATGTGACGTGTATTTTCTGAAAGTGTTTATATTTATGTGATATTTATATTCTGTATTATTATATATTTTCCTAAAAATTTTACTATTTTGCGATATATGTTTTGATCATGATATAAAATTGCTCATATATATAGTCTTGGTCATATCTATAGTCATATCTTGGTCATATATATAGTTTTGGTCATATCTCCCAACACTACCAAATTGTAGTTTTTCTATAGCTCTAAGATCACCACAAATATTAAGTGCGTTTACATGCGTGTTCTTACACTGATTATGTTTAGCGCCAATATGTGTGGTCATGTAAATGCATTACATTTACATTTACATTTATGCATTTGGCAGATGCTTTTATTCAAAGTGACTTACAGTGCACTTATTACAGGGACAATCCCCCCGGAGCAACCTGGAGTTAAGTGTCTTACTCAAGGACACAATGGTGGGGTTCGAACCAACGACCTTCTGATTAACAGCCCTGTGCTTTAGCCACTACGCCACCACCACTCCTATGTTAAATGATTTCCTTGCCTCTTCACACTTTGATTTCTTGCTTTGTCTGATTTGAAATAAGCTGATTTGTGAAAGTAATCAGCGTATTGATGTGCATGTAAACAGGCTCAATATCAGAATGTGGCTTCCCATTTCTGTGATACCTGTAAACTTTAATAGTTATTATAGTCTTACTTCCTGATTCTGAGCCCCTCTTCATTGTCTGGTCGGAAGAACTCGAAGGATTTGTAGATCTTCACACATTCCCGTCTGTACTGTCCAACATTAAACTCTGTGGAAGCAGAATAGCAATTGAACATAGATGATGTTTACTGGCACGGTATTCTTCTTAGTGTTTGTTTACTGTCTCAAGTGAAAAGAGTGTCTCTGATATCTCTTGTACCTCCTTCAATGTAAGTCTATGGGGTTTTTCAAGTGATCTGTAGGTAAAGTAATGATGTGAGGGATCATTTATACCTGAAACACTCAATGTTTAATACTAACACCCGGTCTGAACTGGACACATCAAAGTCAATATTCTAAATGATGTGCAGATAGAACAGATCAATCAGCTGTGAGCTTGAGAAGAATTCAGAAATGGTTCAATTAATCAATCAATCAATCAATCAATCTATCCTCCGTCCGTCCGTCCGTCCGTCCGTCTATCTATCTGTCCGTCAGCATTGCCTAGCAACATCCTAAAATATGCTAGCAACACCTAGCTACATGCTAACGCATGCTAGCATTACCTAGCAACATGCTAAAACATGCTAGCAACACCTAGCTACATGTTAAAACAAGCTAGCAATACTTAGCTACATGCTAAAACATGCTAGTTACACCTAGCAATATGCTAGTAATACTTAGCTACATGCTAAAACAGGCTTTTAAACTTGATAGCAAAATCTAACAACATGCTAAAACCACCTAGCATCATGCTAAACATGCTAGCAAGCCCAAGCAATATGCTAAAAATACAAGCAATATTCTATCAACACCTAGCAACTTGCTAAAACATGCTAGCAATACCTAGCAATATTCTAGCAATGCTTATCTATCTATCTATCTATCTATCTATCTATCTATCTATCTATCTATCTATCTATCTATCTATCTATCTGTTTGTCTATCTATCTATCTGTCTTTTCTATCACGCTTGATATTTTGGTAAGTAAAATAATTTAATTTCAGATGGATGGTAAAATAAAGAGGCTGTAGTATCTGTTAACTGTACACAGATGAGTAAACTCAGGTCTGATGTAAACAGGAAGTGTTAAATGTGTTAAACTACTGTCACTAATGCTGATGAAATCTACACATAAACTCATATAAATAATCTCGTGCAAGCATCAGGTACCTTTTGTTGGAACGTCAATCCAGTTGAGGTAGCGGGTGAGTTTTTTGGAAATGTATGTCTTTCCTCTGGCTGGCAGACCCACGGTCACTATAAGAGTCGGGCAGTTGGTCAGACACACTGTAACAGAGAACAATCAGTTCAGAGACACTGTACGTCACACAGCAACAGATCTAAGAACAGTTTATTATCGTCACTTCTGTATTTCCACATGTCAAATAAATGATATTATAACAATGTCCACAATCCTCCTGCAATTTACAACTTGTACTTTGCCCTTCGATCATAAAAGATCTAATGTTAAAATAAAATAGAGTATGGTTTAACCAATATACAAAAACACAGCATGAATTCAGTCAGACAGATGATGTCACAACAGCACTAATGATCCCGTAATTCACAACAACAAATAAGAATATATCTGAAAAAAGATATTCTCTATATCACAATCATTTTTAAGGGTATAAATGCTAATCTGGCTGCAAATTATAATACCTGCAGAAATTATGAGGATTATTATTATTATTAACAAAGGTGTAATGATCATATATGATATTTACATATGTAAAATAACAATTTCAATTAGCATATTTGAACATGCATGCATTATATTGTCATAATTATGAATAGCCGTTATTAATGAAAAGTTTATAGAAGTATGAGATTCACATTTCTGTCTTTAACCCCTCCAAAAATTGCCCCATTGACTTCCATTGTACGTGTCTTTTTTTCTTCTGTTTTTGAAAGAAAATTAATTTTAGTGGTAATCAACATTATGACACAAATGGATGTCATAATATAATTTACCGGAATATTCCTAAACAGGGATAGTTCACCTAGTATGACAATTCTGTCATTGTTTACCCACCCTCATGTTGTTCCAAACCCATGTGACTTTCTTTCTTCCACTGAACAAAAAAGCAGATGTTAGGCCGAATATTAGTCTCGCACAGTCTCAGTCACCATTAATGATCATTGTATGGTGCAGTGAAAGTGACTTGAGACTTCTGTCTAACATCTCCTTTTGTGTTCCACAGAAGAAAGAAAGTCAAATGGGTTTGGAACAACATGAGTTTTGGTATGAGAGTACTTGCTTAGTTTTTCTAATAATTTATGTGATAACAAATAAGGTCTGCACAAACCTCAACATTGCAAAACAATCCATGATTGTGCACCGGTGATTCAGTAGATGGCGAGAGGTGTGTGTTGAACAGTGTGATTTATGAGAGCAAAGTTCACACTGAAAATGGATTCATAATAACACATGACTAATACTAATATTGCAACATACAAAACAAGCGAGTATAACAGAAGTCAAACCACACCTATTAAATGTCAACAGATTGCTCTATGTTATGATATTTACAAGGAGGATTTTACATATTTTAAACTAGATTGTCTGAACTAGATCAGTGAAATATCTCATTTGAAAGCACTGATGATAAAGAGACGTGTGTACTGATGCAATCAATACTCAAACCACAGATGATCAATCCCCTTAAAACATTTCCAATTCATTTCCTTATTAAATGTAAACACTGTAATGATTTACTACAGATCTGAACCTGAGATTGAGGTCAAACAATCATACAAATAACTTCAGATTTCAGTCTATTGTCATAATGCAGTTAATATGAATTACATTTAAAACAACTTGTTTGTGTTTATAAAGAACACTTCACATTCAGTGTTGGGTGTTATCCAGTCACAAAGTAATTACTTACTGTAATCTAATTACTTTTAGACAAAAATTAGAGTAAGACATTACATTTTTTATTATTGTAATCATATTACAGTTACTGTCTTTCAATTAATTTAATTACGTTTAAGTACAATATAGGGTTATGCTTATGTCTAATATATTATTTATGTACAATACATTAATTATGTACTGAGTATGATTTGTGTGTAATAAGTACATTATTATGAATGTGTTGAGCGGAAAAGTGTTCTAGAAAGTAACTTAAAAGTAATTAGTGATGGGATTATTTGAGTGTACTAGAAAGTAACTTAAAAGTAATTAGTAATGGGATTATGTGAGTGTTTTAGAAAGTAACTTAAAAGTAATTAGTGATGGGATTATGTGAGTGTTTTAGAAAGTAACTTAAAAGTAATTAGTAATGGGATTATTTGAGTGTTTTAGAAAGTAACTTAAAAGTAATTAGTGATGTGATTATTTGAGTGTTTTAGAAAGTAACTTAAAAGTAATTAGTAATGGGATTATTTGAGTGTTTTAGAAAGTAATTTAAAAGTAATTAGTAATGGGATTATTTGAGTGTTTTAGAAAGTAACTTCCTCTCCGGGAACCAGCACCTTATCGTGGTGGAGAGGTTTGTGTGCCCTTATGATCCTGAGGGCTGTGTTGTCTGGAGCCATGTGCTCCTGGTAGGGTCTCCCAAGGCAAAGTGGTCTCAGGTGAGGGGCCAGACTAAGAATGGTTCACAAAGACTCTATGGCCAAAACGGAAGGAGGAGGAGTTACCCTGCCTGGAGGAAGCCCGGGGCCCCCGTCTGGAGCCAGGCCCAGATGGAGGGCTCGTCGGCGAGCGCCTGGTGGCCGGGCTTGTCATGGAGCCCGGCCGGGTACAGCCCGAAAAAGCGACGTGAAACCCTCCTCTACATCCCTTGGGCCCACCACCCATTGGAGAAACCGCAAGAGTCGGGTGCGCTGCCATATGGGTGGCAGTGAAGGCCGTGGGCCTCGACGGACCAGACCTGGGTAGCAAAGGCTAGCTCTGGGGACGTGGAATGTCACCTCACTGGGGGGGAAGGAGCCGGAACTGGTAAGGGAGGTGGAGTGTTACCAGTTGGATCTGGTGGGGCTTACATCAACGCACAGTTTTGGCTCTGGATCCGTACTCCTGGATAGGGGATGGACTCTATTCTTCTCTGGAGTTTCCCAGGGTGTGAGGCAATGGGCAGGTGTGGGGATACTCACGAGCCCCCGGCTGAGCACCACTACGTTGGAGTTTACCCCGGTGGACGAGAGGGTCGCATCCCTATGCTTACGGGTTGTGGGGGGGGAAACTCTGACTGTTGTCTGTGCATATGCACCGAACTGCAGTTCAGGGTATTCAGCCTTCTTGGAGACCCTGAATGGAGTCCTGAATAGGGCCCCAGTAGGGGACTCCATAGTGATGCTGGGTGACTTCAATGCACACATGGGAAATGACAGGGACACCTGGAAAGGCATGATTGGGAGGAACGGCCTCCCCGATCTGAACTCAAGTGGATGTTTGTTATTGGATTTCTGTGCTAGTCATGGATTATCTATAACAAACACCATGTTCGAACATAAGGATTCTCATAAGTGTACGTGGTACCAGAGCACCCTAGGCCGAAGGTCGATGATCGATTTTGTAATCGTGATCGTCAGATCTGAGGCCATATGTTTTGGACACTCGGGTGAAGAGAGGGGCAGAGCTGTCAACCGATCACCATCTGGTGGTGAGTTGGGTCAGGGGGTGGGGAAAGACTCTGGACAGACCTGGGAAGCCCAAGCGAGTAGTGCGGGTGAACTGGGAACATTTGGAGGAGGTCCCTGTCCGTGAGATCTTCAACTCACACCTCCGGCGGAGCTTTTCAGGCATCCCTGCGGAGGTTGGGGACATTGAACCAGAGTGGGCAATGTTCAAAGCTTCCATTGCCGAAGCCGCGGTGGAGAGCTGCGGCCTAAAGGTTTTAGGTGCCTCAAGGGGTGGTAACCCTCGAACACCGTGGTGGACACTGGTGGTCAGGGAAGCCGTCCGACTGAAGAAAGAGGCCTTCCGGGATTTGCTGTCCCGGAGGTCTCCGGAGGCAGTTGCAAGGTACCGACAGGCCCGAAGGGCTGCGGCCTCGGCCGTGAGGGAGGCAAAGCAGTGGGTGTGGGAAAAGTTCGGAGAAGCCATGGAGAAGGACTTTCGGTCTGCACCAAAGTGCTTCTGGAAAACCGTCCGCCACCTTAGGAGGGGGAAACGGGGAATCATCCAAGCTGTATACAGCAAAGATGGGACGCTGTTGACCTCAACCAAGGAGGTTATTGGGCGGTGGAAGGAACACTTTGAAGAACTCCTAAATCCCAACACGCCCTCTATGCTAGAGGCAGAGCTGGAGGATGACTGGGGATCAGATTCTATTTCCCTGGGGGAGGTCATTGAGGTAGTCAAACAACTCCACAGTGGCAAAGACCCGGGGATTGATGAGATCCGACCAGAAATGCTGAAAGCTTTGGATGTGGAGGGGGTGTCATAGATGACACGCCTCTTCAACATTGTGTGGAAATCTGGGACCGTGCCTAAGGAGTGGCAGAATTGGGTGGTGGTTCCCCTCTTCAAAAAGGGGGATTAGAGAGTGTGTGCCAACTACAGGGGTATCACACTTCTCAGCCTCCGTGGTAAAGTTTACTCCAAGGTGCTGGAGAGGAGGGTTCGGCCGATTGTCGAACCTTGGATTGAAGAGGAACAATGCGGTTTTTGTCCTGGCCGTGGAATGACGGACCAGATCTTTACTCTCGCAAGGATCCTGGAGGGGGCCTGGGAGTATGCCCATCCGGTCTACATGTGTTTTGTGGATCTGGAGAAGGCGTATGACCGGGTCCCCCGGGAGAGACTATGGGAGGTGCTTCGGGAGTACGGGGTGGGGGGGTCCCTTCATAGGGCGATCCAATCCCTGTATGTCCAAAGCGAGAGCTGTGTCCGGGTCCTCGGCACAAAGTCGAGTTCATTCCATGTGGGGGTTGGTCTCCGCCAAGGCTGCACTTTGTCACCAATCCTGTTTGTGATATTCATGGACAGGGTATCGAGGCGTAGTCGGGGTGGGGAAGGTGTGCGGTTCGGTGGGCTGGGGATCTCATCGCTGCTTTTTGCAGATGATGTTGTCTTCATGTCATCATCGGTCCGTGACCTTCAGCTCTCACTGGATCGCTTGGCAGTCAAGTGTGAAGCAGCTGGGATGAGGATTAGCACCTCTAAATCTGAGGCCATGGTTCTCAGCAGGAAACTGATGGAGTGCGTACTCCAGGTAGGGAAGGAGGTATTGCCCCAAGTGAAGGAGTTCAAGTACCTCGGGGTCTTGTTCACGAGTGAGGGGACAATGGAGCAGGAGGTTGGCCGGAGAATCGGGGCAGCGGGGGCGGTATTGCACTCGCTCTATCGTACTGTTGTCACGAAAAGAGAGCTGAGCCGAAAGGCAAAGCTCTCGATCTACCGGTCAATTTTTGTCCCTACCATCACCTGTGGTCATGACCGAAAGAACTAGGTCGCGAGTACAAGCGGCCGAAATGGGCTTCCTCAGAAGGGTGGCGGGCTTCTCCCTTAGAGATAGGGTGAGGAGCTCAGTCATCCGTGAGGAGCTCGGAGTAGAGCCGGTGCTCCTTTGCGTCGAAAGGAGTCAGTTGAGGTGGTTTGGGCATCTGGTAAGGATGCCCCCTGGCCGCCTCCCTAGGGAGGTGTTTCAGGCACGTCCAGCTGGGAGGAGGCCTCGGGGAAGACCCAGGATTAGGTGGAGAGATTACATCTCCAAACTGGCCTGGGAATGCCTCGGGGTTCCCCAGTCAGAGCTGGTTAATGTGGCTCAGGATAGGGAAGTTTGGGGCCCCCTGCTGGAGCAGCTGCCCCCGCGACCCGACTTCGGATAAGCGGTTGAAGATGGATGGATGGATGGATGGATGGAGAAAGTAACTTAAAAGTAATTAGTAATGGGATTATTTGAGTGTTTTAGAAAGTAGCTTAAAAGTAATTAGTAATGGGATTGAGTTTTTTAGAAAGTAACTTAAAAGTAATTAGTAATGGGATTATTTGAGTGTTTTAGAAAGTAGCTTAAAAGTAATTAGTAATGGGATTATTTGATTGTTTTAGAAAGTAACTTAAAAGTAATTAGTAATGGGATTATTTGAGTGTTTTAGAAAGTAATTTAAAAGTAATTATTGATGGGATTATTTGAGTGTTTTAGAAAGTAATTTAAAAGTAATTAGTGATGGGATTATTTGAGTGTTTTAGAAAGTAATTTAAAAGTAATTAGTAATGGGATTATTTGAGTGTTTTAGAAAGTAACTTAAAAGTAATTAGTGATGGGATTATTTGAGTGTTTTAGAAAGTAACTTAAAAGTAATTAGTAATGGGATTATTTGAGTGTTTTAGCGTTAAGATTGGAAATGGTTGTACCGTTTATTATTAATGAAGGCCAGACAGGGTTTATTAAAGGCAGCTGCACTCACAATGTTTAGCGGCTTTTAAATATTATTGAGCATTCCCATAATCTCAGTTCTAGTTCTCTCATTCTGTCCCTTGATGCAGAAAAAGCTTTTGACTCTGTAGAATGGCCTTATTTATTTTATACCTTGGAGAATACTGCATTAAGTGGGTGCGAATACTCTATACCATATTTTGGGGGGCGCCAGAGAGCCCCAGGGGAGGCGCAGCGCGGGTACGTATAGTCAAGAAAATCCTGGAAAAGTCATGGAATAACAAGTTAACACTGAATGTTTTGGAAAAGTCATGTCATTTTCTAAGAAATATTTTCAGCAGTACAAGTGTGCTAATAATTCGGAGATACATGAATAAGTGCTACTCAGAGCCCGCGCGGAGCAGCGGTATGTAAAATGCATTGCTGTGTAGCGCCATGCGCCGTCACATTAGGCACCTCATTAACAGCAGAAACGTTCGCTCACGATTGCTCAAGTTCATGCGGATAGTGTACAAGGAATTAGTACATTTCATATTTACATTATTGTTATATATATTAAGGCTTTAAATGTTTGTATGTAATAACTTTAATGTTATTGAGCTTATGGGGATGTTTGCTTGTGAGTCGAGCAGTGTTATTATTCACTTCTTGAGGAGCCATCATTAAAAGTCTCCGTGTCACAAACATTCTCCTGTTTTTAATGGTAAACATGAGAAGACCTGCGCTGGTCGTCACTGATCTGTCAAGGGTCGCATCAGTGTCCCGGAGCACAAGCAAGGGGCGTTCACACTGTCAGTTTAGTCCGAAACAGCACGGTTCACAGGAAAATGTGTTCATGTGAAAACTGTTTTGCAGACCGCAGTACAGAACAGGAAAATTACGTGTGTGTGCGTTTGCCTATTTAAGCATGATGACATCATCAGTTGCACAAAAACAAACACACGCGTTTCTCATTTCTCATAAAATAGTTATGAGAGTTGCGGAGTTCTCTTGCATTGGGACCTAACGCGCCTCCACAGCGGTAAAGTCTGCTGTTTTAATCTTAATTAAGTTCATGTCAGTGTTTCTGGACACTTTTATTTCCTTTTGTCCCTCCGAGTCATTTATGTTTATGAACGCTACACAATATATAACCGAACAGTCACACTGGTGTCAAACTGGCGTGTTGTTTAAATACATGTTTATTTTCTGGTAAATCATTTTAGTTTAGTTTGCTGTGATACATTTTGACATGGATTGTTCTTTTTTTCATGTGTACAGATGTTTTAGGAAATGTGTATGACCCCTGATCACGGTTCACGTCTGTACACACGTGTCCTGCTGGCTTGCATATTTAAGTGTGTGTTATGCATATGTGTGTTGGATCTCTTTGAGTGAGTTTCTCCACCTCTCTCGAGAGAAAGTCCTCACCCCCTTCAACTCCATGTGAGTGCAGGTTTCCCCCTTTGACCTGCTTAAAAGCAAACACCGTTCAAGGCTGCAGGTGGAGGACGATTTACGTTTATTCCTTTCTACCGTGCAGCCCCGCTTCGATCACATGTGCGCATCAAAAAGCCGAAATCATTGTTCCACTGATGTAGGGACGATGACAATGAAGAGGCATTTAAATTTTTTTGCTTCACGTAGGTCTATACAGAAGTGATTGGTTCATTGATTAGAAAATAGAGCTGTCCATCGTGCTGATCTCGTTTAAGTCTGATTGTGTTGGCTCTTTGGTTAGGGGAGAGTGGGGTAAGATGAGCCAATGGGTAAGTTGACCCACCACATGTATCTGGGCTATGTGACCCTACATTTAGTTTGCATTCTCCATTTGCATCTTGCTGTGGAAGGAAGAACCATGTGGATGAAGTGGTAAGCATATTTGTCACAAAAAACGTGTTTGCCTGTCAAAGTTTTTCTTTGGGCTAATCGAGTATAACCAGTCTCACATCTAAAGTAACTTATCTCAGTTTAGAAAGTTATATCAGATGTGTTGATGAACTGGCAGTGTGTAAAAACACTGTGTAGCTCTGGGTTGCTAGGCTAAGCACTTTTCACATAATGGTGGATGTGGGGTAAGTTGAGCCAGAGCATTGGGGGCAAGTTCAACCAGTGGTTCATCTTACCCCCTCATGTTAACATGAAGTTAAATTCAATTATTTGGTGTTTAAATTAGTGTTGCATCCTAACAATGAATAATTGACATTATATTTAATTATATTTCATGTTAGCGGTCATGCTACATGATTACAGGAGAAAAACAGACTCGAGGAGTTAAAGACTGCAGTCGCTGAAGTCAAGGGAGCAAAATCCATCCGAAAAGTGTCAATAGAAAGACTGATAGGTCAACACTTGAACACAGATATTCAGAACATTATGTGACATGTTGGTGTTTATGTTGTGTTTATAGGCTAAAAGGTTTGCTAACATACAACAAATAATCTGTGGATGTTCCTCAAAATAATACAAGTTTCATTCAATTTAAGACTTCCACGTCTATTTCTTAATCCTAGAGACTCGGCAAACCATCTTCAGGGTTTAGAACTGTAGACAAATTAGTTGTAATGTTTATTTCTTGAACACCAATAATATCAGCAAATATCATTTCATTATTAAATTATGAATTATAGAGTTATACTTTAAAATCTGATTAATACAATAGTTAGTAGCATAACCCGTTTCTCAGATGGATCAACTTACCCCTAACATGAGGCAAGTTGAGCCACAAGACCCCATATGTTGTTGTTTATTTGAGGCACGCTTCTAAGCTTCCGATTAATGGCACACATCCTGAAATTGTGGCGTTTGCATTAGTTAATTCCTGTCTCATGTTCCCTTGGCTATAGGTCAACTTAAGTAAAAGCGGCTCATCTTACCCCACTCTCCCCTATAGGGCTGTTGAGAATACTGCGTTTCGTTTATGACTGGAGGATTCGGTTCAGAACGCTCTCTGGAACAGTTCCAGATTGAATGTGTTAAAGTGTGTTCACAATATATTTTAAAAAGGCAAACGTGTTCGGTTATATTTCTTAAAACATTTCAATCTTAAAATGAATCTGAATTTAAAATGGAATGATGACGGCTTAATAAAAAGATTCTTAATAAAGAAAATGTAATAATTTTGTAGTAGTAGCCTAGAAGTACCAATAATAATAATAATAGCCTAATTAATGGATGTGGTTGTTTTGGGTGGGGGGGTGGGGGGGCTCACTTTAACCCAATTTGAATACCCCTGCTCTATACGGATCCTCTTGCAGCGGTCATTACCAATGGTCACAGATCTGATCATTTTCCTTTATTTCGAGGTACCAGGCCGGGCTTTTACAATAGCAATAGATGATTAAGGTGAGATGATAAGAGAGGATGAGGTCGTGTCGGGGTGTCTCGGAGACGTGGGCAGCACAAACTCTCCATATATGAAGATGATGTGCTGCCCTTTCTCTCATATCCCGAGGTGTCTGTGCCAAGGGTTGTAAACCTCGTTCAGGAATGTGGGCAATTTTCTGGGTTAGGGTCTAAATCAGTTGCACTATTTATAGGGAATAAGAAGTCTACAAGTCAACCTCCTTTTAAATGCTATCTGGGTATTAATGTGACTTTCAGGCAGTTCTTGAAAATATCTGTGAAGAATTAAACAGGTGGATGCTCTCCCTCAGTCTTGGCTGGGTTGCTTTGATAAAAATGAATGTCATGCCCCTAAATCAGTCTGACTTGATCTCACAGTCCAACTGCCCTTTACTAAACGTTGTATACTTTATTTGTTCATAATTCATAGTTGTGCAGAGCTCTGTGTAACCGGAGTGTGTAATACTCTAAAGGCCCGCTGTGCTGTCTCTCCTCTAATCCAGAGCTGAACCACAGACCCTGCTTTTATCTTATGCTCTGTGTATTTGTAGGATGGGTGACATGATTGAGGATCTCTACTGTCCTTTGATTATATAGTCTCAAGATACATTTTCTACACTCACTTCTAAATATCCATTCTCAATTATTGAGGAAGTCCTTCTGAACCCTCCTCCACACAAGCTGTATAGCTGTATGCTCCTCTGGCACAGGTAGTTCCTCGCACCTCAGATTGAGTTGGGAGAGAGAGCTCGGGTGGATATTTTGGAAGAGGAGTGGGAGACGGTCTGGTCCAGGTCAACAGGCTCTCAGTGTGTAACAGGGCAAGAGTCATTGAGTTTAGGATCCTGCATCGATTACATATAAAACACAAATGCAATTCAACACTTCCCTAAATACAAGTCGGAAATGGGAGATTATACTCATGGGTCTGTCCTGTAATCCAGTTTTACTGGTCCAGGGTTGTGGTTCGATAAATACCATCTTGGGTTTGGCTTTGGGGCTCGATCCTTTGTGACTTCTGGGTTTTCTCAGTAAGCTCATTTCTAACAAGTGTAAAAGACGGTTTTTAGTTTGTTGACCTTTGCTGCCAGGAAGTCTCTTCTGATGATCAGTGATAGAGAGAGAATATTCCTCTAGAACTCTTGACATGCATTATTCAATCCACAACTGACTGTTTTAACCCCTTATGGACACAATATCTTGACAGCATAATAATATTCTGTGTGTGATATAATGTTCCAGAAGTGTCTGGATCGCACACGTGTTCTCTTCGGTTAGGCTGGTCCGACAGCACTTTGCGGTACATTACGATTTATTGTTGTCTTCTTATGCACAATTTGGTTTATGGATCCCCTTTGTAGTGTGTCAGGCAATTAGTGTTTGTTATCATTTTGTCATTTGTTAAAGTTAATACATAAAATAAAGTAGCTTAAAAGTAATTAGTAATGTGAATATTTTTAAATGAAATAATTAGTCAAGTAAAAATTAGTCATTGTAGTGGATTACTATTTTTAAGTAACTGACCCAACCATTTTCACATCATATTTTGCATGTGCATCATTTTAAATCTTTAGTAAATCCTTTCCATCCCCACAGATCCTGTTTCTTGTGCAGCAACACAATATAAAAGGAAAGGTGGTTGAGAATCAACAAAAGTTATTTTTAATCACCATTAATAAACCGTCCTGCACAGAACAGCCAAACAATCCCATCAGCCCGTCAGATACTGAATTAACTGCAGGACAATATCAGTAATACTTGTTTTATCATGTCTGACAGCAGCTGAGGTCTGTTGAAGCGGATTGTTAATAGTGTTTCTCATAGTCATACTGTACACATAATAATGCAGTGTCATAATAACATATCATCTTTGGTTGCTTAATTCTAGTCTGTTCTTGTCAGGGAAACTGAATGTCACTCACACCACATTAGATTAAACGATGTTCATGGATTATTTTGTTTATTTGAGGTATAAATCAACAACAACCATTCAATTACTGGCTTAAAATGTTAATTATTACTCCATAACAACCCCAATAATATTGCATGATAGTTTGTAAGAATGCAACACATCCTATTCATTGTTCACTTTAATAAAAGCATGCTGAATTTTACTCTCTCTCTGGGTCACTAGGTATTCTATTTTTATCACATGACTTACTGCAATTCACTGTCATGCCAGTTATCCAACAAACATGGCCATGATTTGACCTCAACAATTCTGCACAGCATGAGTGACGTGTTCAGCACAATGTCATTCACAACACTGAATTCAACCACACATAAAACTTCAACGCATGTCGACGCACGCAGCACATTCGCGGACACTGTGTGCTTCTCTTATCTCATTCATTCAGGTGCATTACACACAGTACCCTTTATTTATAGACCATATGCATGACGTTCTGACTTTACACGTCAACGAACGAGCCTGTGCTTAGCGCATAGAGTAGAAAAAGCCCACATTATAATGTTATTGCTCCAATAAAAGGCTCGTGGACACTTGAGTCTGACGCACACGCGCCTACGTGACAGAGTCTTGTTTACATCTCCCTCCTCGCTCGCGCACACAATAGCAGCTGCTTCCGCCAGCGCGCGGATATAATCTCACATTCCTTACCCCTCTGGTCCAGATTCTGCGAGTTTTTGGGTCGGTCTGCTCCCCTCATCGTCCGTGTTGTGTGTGTTAGTGCTTTATTTTGATGCAGCTCGAGTCTTGAGGAGATCCAGGAGAAGTATGTGAAAACACAAGCGCACACGCCCACTGATCGACATGGAGCGCGGCCAATCGCAGCGAGGCAAGCGAGTGGACACGCCCACTTTCATTAAAAGGAATTGGGAGTAAGTTTCTGTTGATATTGTTGCGCATGCACAGTGTTGTGCAATAGATGTACACTAAAAGCCACAACATTATGACCACCTGCCTAATATCGTGTAGGTCCTCCTCATGCCACCAAAACAGCTCTGACCCATCGAGACATGGACTCTAAGAGACTCTGAAGGTGTCCTGTGGGATCTGGCACAAGACATTAGCAGCAGATCCTTCAAGTCCTGTAAGTTGTGAGGTGGAGCCGCTGTGGATCGGACTTGTTGGTCCAGCACATCCCACAGATGCTACATCGGATTGAGATCTGGGGAATTTGGGGAACACCTTGAACTCTTCATCGTGTTCCTCAAAGCATTCCTGAACAATGTGTGCAGTGTGGCAGAGAGCGCATTATCCTGCTGAAAGAGGGCACTGCAATCAGGGAACAGCATTGGCATGAAGGGGTGTACCTGGTCTGCAACTATGTTTAGGTATGAATGCCAGTCAGGTCTCCTTAGCAACCAAATTGGGGTAACCTCCTCGTGCTCATAATTAGTGGTTCTTGCTCTCGGTGGGGCGTGTGTTGAGTTGTCTGTGGATCGCGGAGAATAGCGTGAAGCCTCCACATGTGCTATGTCTCCACGGTAACGTGCTCAACAAGTCACGTGATAAGATGCACGGATTAACAATCTCAGACGCGGACGCAACTGAGATTCGTCCTCCGCCACCCGGCTTGAGGGGAGTCACAACACCACCATGAGGACTTACAGCGCATTGGGAATTTGGCATTCAAGATTGGGGAGAAAAGGGGGAAAAAAATAATAAATAAAGGAATTTATTAATACAAAAACAACAGAAATTCCCACAAGGGGGAAAAACAACATAAACTACTCTGTAGGGGACAGGCTGGGGCAGAGATAGGGATGAGGGAAACAGGACCAACATGAAACACACAAGAAGAACTGGCACTGGACAGCACACCTGAGGAGACTGAGGGCAGGTGTGACTAATAAACTAATAATGGGCAAACAAGGAGGCGGGTCAGACATAAGACAGAGAGACACGCGGCGATTCAGAACAAACAAAACATCACCACGTGCTCTCACAAGACAACAAAACCCCCGAATAGCATGAACGCACATCACAAGACAACCAACAAACAAGACGAGAGAATGGTTAGCAATGCCATGCATTCTCACACTAAACGAAACCTGAGCGTATATCACGAGGGAAACGCCATGTGATGCACACAACAGGTGACAAAAACAAGACAGGATACCTGTGCGAGAGTTCGGCCACACACAAACCCGAAACCTCAGACCGAAGTGAAGACAGCTCGCGACCTGGGCGCGCAGCACAAAGAGACAGACGTAGATTACTGACGCGAGTACATGCCACCGATATGATAAGCACAATGCACTCATGCCGATACAGGACAAGACATGGAACATCAGTGCCCGGATCCCGACACCAAAACTGAACCAAACAAGTCAGGATCCAGACAACATGCTACAGACATGAAACCAGACTGACTGAAGACTGGTTGACAGACATGGGATGATAATGCCATGCTCCGGTCAAAGACCCAGACTGACAGAGTGACAACACCGTGGCAGATGCAGAAATTAAAGGACAATAGTATTTCATACTTATTCCACTATTGTACTGTTCAAAATCACATTTGAGCTTTATGATGAAACATGTGGGTCATGCATCTGCAGTACAGACAGAGCGGCGACCTGACTGTGTTGTGTGTGTCGTTTTCTTCCTGCAGGGGGCGCTTGACGCTCTGAGAACCCAATCCTTCATGCATCTGCATTTAAATCTAAGAACGTTTTATATCCCTTTTACACTGGATAGTTATATTCAGATTCATACCTGAGAATGGAAATCCTCCTATGCATTATCTATATAAGCATCTTTAAAATCCTCATCCAGTAATAATAAATGAATGTGATTGGCCCATTCTGGCCAGCGCTGAGAAAAGTAACAGGTACCACGTGACACCGTCGGCTACGCTAGAGGGGGATTGCGCAACACTAGTTGGGCAATGCCAACTCGTACGACAGAGGGGGACTTCGGCTTTTTGTCTCAATATGACAGATTGACAGTCACACAATTGCAAAGGTATCTCATACTAAATTATTTTCAGCGTTGATTAAAAGTAGTAACGAGGACAGATGCATGATTGGGGGAACAAATCACCCCCTTTACAGTATTGACTGGACGTGTCCCCCTTCAGTTCTGCAGCGATGCTGTAAGCTATGACAATGGTATAAGTGTGTTAATTTATCTTAATAATCTGGCACACAAACATCAAACATGTGAGCTCTTCATCAGAGAAGCCTCCATTGGACAGATGGACAGGGATAATGGCACTAAATGTCAGAGAGATGAGCCGTCTGAATGTTTACAGACGAAGAAAACTGTGTTATAAAAACAAAATAATGCAGTAAAGAAGGTTGAAATGAAGCTGCAACAGAAGATAGGCTGAGAGAGTTACAGCACAACATTCTGACCTTCCCGTGTCTCTCCGGAACATTCTTTATAAAGGCCATTACTGACCTCACTGTATCATATACGTCTCACTGTCTGTGTGACCTGCTCGTCTCAGCTCAGGTGTGAATACAACTGAATATGGAAATGGAATAATAGAGTCAAATAACTAGAAGGGACGTGTCGTTCTCCCGTACTGCATATAAACGCTGTCTGAAATGAATTTTCTCAGAACACACTTTACACATATTTACTGACAAACACAAGCTGTCTTCATTTTCAACAGTTGAACTTGTTTTTATGACGTGTTTTACTTGAAAAGGGTTTGAAATAAATGGCCCTTGTTATCTCAGACATTGTTAATTGTGTGGTTTAACTGTATTTCACAAGTGCATTTATTTCAGACACGATGAACACTCGTCTGTCTGTTACTTTACACAAATACTAAAGCAATAATTGAGATTGATGACTCCAAACACACATCACGACTGTTCAAACTGGGATAATCGTTCTCAAGCACAGACTTATGAAGATCAGGTTTGCTTTGGAAACTAGGGCAAAGGTCACCGTTGAGTGCTCGTCTAAATATGTTCACTAGAAAGTGGCCTCACTAAACTCAAATGCTATTTAAACCCCACAGTGTGTGACACAAAGACTTCAGGACATGTGTCACGTGAGTTTGGCACATTTTCAAATGTTAAATTGTGTCAAAATCTCAAATAAATTCCTTCACATAATCTCAGTAAGAATATACTCGTATAACATCACAGAAGCTTTAATGTCATTTCTGACATCCACAATATGAATATTGGAGACGGCAGACAGGACAGGTCACGTCTACAGTTGTCCTGTGGATCTGATCTGGGGTCAGAGTTTCACCGGCTGGTTTTGGGAAGTTTTGTGACTCGCTGTGTAAAAAGTACCAGGTTGTGCAATATACAGAATAATGTGAATCATGTCCAGAGATGCCACTCCTCCACACATCTCTGTAAGTCTGTTAATCTAATAGAAACCAGCAGCACATTAATCTCTGGTTAATCTAAAGACGGTTTATAATTCAGCATGAGTCCCTTCTGCATGTGTCGTTCTGTGTGTACAGTCACATTCATTTCTCAATAATTGCACTTTTCATTAATAAACAGCAAAGCAATATGTGGATTCAAAATTATTTATTAAATTATTGCAGCATTAAAATTAGTTCATCAAATGATGCAGTATTTGATTTATTATACATGTCGCCTACAATGCAGAGATCATAAATCCGGCATAAACTCTCACGTTTTTATTCACATCAGTAATAATAAATAAATAATGTGGCATACTTTGATGCTCCGTGCTGAAATATATATTAAATTTATAAATAGCTGCTTGACAAACACACAAAGGGTTTCGTTTTGAGGAGTGTGGACTGGTGGTGGCGTAGTGGGTTAAACACATAACTGGTCATCAGAAGGTTGCTGGTTTGATCCCCACAGTCACCACCATTGTGTCCTTGAGTAAGACACTTAACTCCAGGTTGCTCCGGGGGGATTGTCCCTGTAATAAGTGCACATAACTGGTAAACTGGTAATCAGGAGGTTGCTGGTTAGATCCCCACAGTCACCACCATTGTGTCCTTGAGTAAGACACTTAACTCCAGGTTGCTCCGGGGGGATTGTCCCTGTAATAAGTGCACATAACTGGTAAACTGGTAATCAGAAGGTTGCTGGTTTGATCCCCACAGTCACCATCATTGTGTCCTTGAGTAAGACACTTAACTCCAGGTTGCTCCGGGGGGATTGTCCCTGTAATAAGTGCACATAACTGGTAAACTGGTAATCAGGAGGTTGCTGGTTAGATCCCCACAGTCACCACCATTGTGTCCTTGAGTAAGACACTTAACTCCAGGTTGCTCCGGGGGGATTGTCCCTGTAATAAGTGCACATAACTGGTAAACTGGTAATCAGGAGGTTGCTGGTTCGATCCCCACAGTCACCACCATTGTGTCCTTGAGTAAGACACTTAACTCCAGGTTGCTCCAGGGGATTGTCCCTGTAATAAGTGCTCTGTAAGTCACTTTGGATAAAAGCGTCTGCCAAGTGCATAAATGTTTTAAAGCTTACGATCTTTACACAATAATCATCTGTTAACAGTGTTTTTCACCTGCTGGCGAATTAGTAGTAATATAACTGATGAAATATGATTATTTAGGGCTGCACGATTAATCAAAAACAATTATCATGATCACAATTACGGCTGCTGCAATCAACGATTTATAAAATAAATAAATAAAGTGTCCATTGCAAAATGCCACATACACCTCCCGTTGCAATACATTTGACTATTTAAAGGGATAGTTCACCCAAAATTGTTAATTCTCTGATAATTGACTCTTGCCATCTGAGATGTGTATGACTTTCTTTCTTTTGTAGAGAATGATCCAGACTCAGCAGGTGCTCAGAATGGGAGAGGATGTGATTAAAGCACTGATAGTCCACATGACAGTAATCCGTCCTGTCTCCAGCCGTGACATTCATAAAGCAAATCAATGTGTGTGTGAAAACTTTATTTAATCACTTTATAACTATAAAAGATAACTTCCAGTCAGACGATGACGAATGGCCGGATTCACCCGAGTGCTCCTGTGAGGTAAGCGTGATGTCACGTTTGTTCAACTCATTGGTTGTATGTCTGTCACGCGCCAGCTCACATGCCATCGCGCTTACGCCACAAGAACACTCGTGTAAATCTGGCCATTCATCAACGTCTGACTGAAAGCGATCTTTCATGTGATTTAATGGGGTTCTGGATATCTCAGCGAATATTGATGCTGACTGTCACACCTGGTCTCCTTAGCAACCAAAATGGGCCGGTTGCTAGGGAGTGTAGAGTCACATGGGGTAACCTCCTCGTGGTGGTGATTAGTGATTCTCTCAATGGGGCGTGTGGTGAGTTGTGTGTGGATCGTGGAGAGTAGCATGAGCCTCCACATTGTAACAGTCACCGCCTGTCACAGGGTTTATTTTATTCTAATTGAGGGTATTATTTGTTTCCTAGCCACTAGGGGGATACAAGAGGGCATATTGTATGAGATAAAACAGGAAGCATTAGAGTAAGTGGGAGGACTCTTTGGGCTGCCTTATGGTTGTTTGTGATCTGTTTCCCAATCCTGTTTGAGAAACTGTTTGTTTCCTGCTCAAACAGGTTTGTTTGGGATGTAGCTGTTGCTCATCAACTGTGGATACTGTTAAGTGTTTATGACCAGACCCCCTGCTTATACTGCTGAAGCACATTTCTGATTCGTTTGCTGGGGAAACCTTACGACTCTCCAAACAACTAAGCGTTGGACAACCTTCTAATTCATCACTATCCACCTTTGCACGTATGGTCGAACTAACGATAAGACTGGTTTCTTTCATTTCCAGAACTGTTGGGGTTCGTGAACCACAGAGGACGTGTTGGACATTTCGATACACCCACATGTATAGACTGGCTCATGAATGAATTCTGTCTCTGTATACAGGTGTATGTACTGTGATATATTGGGTTTTTGGATAATGAATGAGTAAAGCTTTGAATATATAAAGAAGAAACCCTCCACTCATTTGTATAAGAGTTTATTTTATATCTTTTTCAACTGAGACCAGTTGAGCATTACAAACAAGGTGACCCCCTTTGGAAATGTAGCTTGACCAGTGCAAAGAAGCTGGGACTGTTATAACATGTTGTGAGTCTCCTTAGCAACCAAATTGGGCCGGTTGCTAGGGAGTGTAGAGTCACATGGGGTAACCTCCTCGTGGTGGTGATTAGTGGTTCTCTCAATGGGACGTGTGGTGAGTTGTGTGTGGATCGTGGAGAGTAGTATGAGTCTCCACATGCTGTGAGTCTCCGCGGTGTCACAATGAGTCACGTGATCAGATGCGTGGATTGACGTCTCAGACACGGAGGCAACTAATATTCGTCCTCCACCACCTTGATTGAGGCGAGTAACCACGCCACAACGAGGACCTACTAAGAAGTGGGAATTGGGCATTCCAAACTGGCAGAAAAGGAGCACACAAAGTGATTTGCTTTAGAAGACAGTAAAGTCACCGCTGGAGATGGGTTTACTGTACAGGTCAAAACATCGTACAGATCTCGATCAGAATACAAATTACACACTCCACACCAGATATATGTAATATATAGTGTAAAATGTGTCTTGTGTTGCATTTTTGCTTGTAACGTCATGAAATAAAATGAACATAAAAAAGCAGATGATCTCTAAAAATGAAACATAATATGAGATCACTGATCTGTGGATATAGATGCAGAGATTAAACCATCTATAATTGTGCCGCTACCTCAGATAATGTAACCAATCACAGCTGTTGTGGTCTGCCTCTTGTGTACTTTTGACGCAGAAGTTTCAATTGTCCTTAAGACTCACAGGACCTTGAGATTTATACAAATAAGATCAAGTAAAAGATCACTTTATAAATCACGAGTGTAGAAACAAACACTCAGAGCTGAAGAATCCTTTCAGAGTTGAAACAAGCACAACTTCCTCTTCTGATGTTCTGTGGAGATCTTTATGTGTTCTTTCACTTCCCTTCATCATGTGACTGACATCTGTGTTCTCATTGGCTGCTGCAGCCGGATCCAGCGCTCTTCTCTCCTGTAGCGGCTTTCTTGCGTCTCTTGTTCAGTAAGGGGTTACTGGAGGCGTCCAAATCTTTCATTTTCACCTGCTCGTAATCCACACGCATGGTGGCCAACGCACTGGTCAACTCGTCCTAAAAACACAGACAGAGAGACATTGACTTTATTTTAACTTTCATTATTGGATTCTCCATATATTAACACTGAGTTTAGATGTGTGTGTGTGTGTGTGTGTGTGTGTGTGTAGTGAGAGTGTGTGTGTGTGAGTGTGTGTATGCATGTGTGTGTGTGTGTGTGTGTGTGTGTGTGTGTGTGTGTGTGCATGTGTGTGTGTGTGTGTGTGTTTGTGTGTGTGTGTGTGTGTGTGCATGCATGTGTGTGTGTGTGTGTGTGTGTGTGTGTGTGTGTGTGTGTGTGTGTGTGTGTGTGTGTGTGTGTGTGTGTGAGTGAGAGTGTGTGTGTGTGAGTGTGTGTATGTGTGTGTGTGACTGTGTGTGTGAGAGAGAGTGTGTGTGTGTGTGAGTGTTACTAATACTTTGGCATTTAAAGAGTTTTTACCATGTGACTAAAAAGGCTTGAATCTGAAAATGGGTGTTTTTAATTCTGTTCTGTTGTATGTACCGTATAGTGATACTTAAGCTCACCTTGACCTCGTCCCACATGTCACAGTCTTCGGCGAGCACTCGTGTGGTGTGAAGAGGAGTCTGTGGAACCACCATCGATTGCTAATGAAGAGAAACATGTGCGTGTTGATTTCCTGCGATGGAGCGAGGGATGATAAACACACACACACACACACACACTCACATTGATCCACGGATGCTTCATGAACTGCTCAATGGTCATTCGCTCACTGGGGTCCGTCTTCAACAGCTGGTGAATCAGTTGTTTGGCTACAGGAGGAGAACGTTCCAGCACATTATTCCAGCACACACAAACACAATCATTAGAAATGTCTATGTCCATTCAATTCAATTGAGAGATGAAGTGAGTTGAATCGAATCTCTGTGTTGTAAATAACAGATCATAGTGCTGGTGTGAACATGTGAACTCAACTGAGATCCCGAGCTCATTTACAAACGCAGCCTAATTATCAGAGGCATGTATGAACCACTATTTACAACATGTCACAACTTCACACTCATATCCAGTTTGTTCCCTGATGATGTCACAGCTATTGTAATACTGTTCACTAGTACACTAAACCAGTCCAGTAACACATATCCACAGTGACCAAATTAACCTACATTTTATCTTCTTGTGCACTGACCAAAAGGAAACAGGAATCACATCTACCACACAAAGCTGGCACACATGATCTCGCCATGGAAACACTAGCAACAGCACCCTCTGCTGGTCAACAGTATGCCGTATATACAGTTCATGAAGCTTACCCTCCTCAGACACTTCAGCCCACTCGGGATTGGGAAACTTGTACTGGCCCATGCGGATACGGCGCTTCATACCCGGCGAGATGGCTTGTCCCGTGTTGGAGTAGAATGGCGGGAACCCGCACAACCTGCGTGCAACAGTAGCAGCGACGAGCACCAAACTGTCATAACATTCAGATTAACCTTTTGTGCAAGTATAAATAACCTGTAAACATTTATACTCACAGGATGTACATTATGACACCCAGAGACCACATATCACATGACTTGTCATATTTCTCAGGACCTAAAACCTCAGGAGCTGGAGACACAAACAGACTGATTACACGAGTAAATACATAGTTGTTCTGCGTTCTCTGTTGATGTACTGACCCACATAATACGGCGTGTAGCAGGGCGTCTGTAACGGATTGTGCAGAGACGTCTCTTTAGCGAAGCCGAAATCTGTGAGTTTGAGAATCCCATTGTCACTTTTACTAGTGTACAGCAGGTTCTCTGGCTGAGGACAGCGGAGTGTTAGTGATCATATAGTGAACAATGACAAACATGGAACAGATGAATTCATCTACAGTCACCTTGATGTCTCTGTGTGCGATGTTCATGTCGTGCAGGTACTGGATGGCTGTGCCGATGTCTCTCATGATCTCTGAGCCCTCTAAAGTACAGAAGAGTGTTATTACATTGGTATAATGCTGTTATTACATGTAATATCAAACAACACTATCAGTGTCTTGCTGCCTAAACATGTCAGGCTAGTTTACAACAGTTCAAAATGAGGTTACATCGCTTCCCCTTTTTAGGAATTATGTATTTTCGAATGACATGGGAAATTCTCTCCTCGTGACCAAAAACACCAACACATGACATGAGATAAAACTAACTAACTAACTAACTAACTAACTAACTAACTAACTAACTAACTAACTAACTAACTAACTAACTAACTAACTAACTATCTAACTAACTAACTAACTAACTATCTAACTAACTAACTAACTAACTATTAAACTAACTACTTATCAAACTGCTAAATGTTATTCAGATTTCATAATAGTAGTGTCCAAATTGGTGACAGTGGAAAGTGTGTGTGTGTATGTGAGTGTGTGTTTGTGTGAGTGTTAGTGTGTGTGAGTGTTAGTGTGTGTGTGAGTGTTAGTGTGTGTGTGTGATAAATAACACACCTCTCTCAGTGAAGGCCTGGTCTCCTCTGGTCTGGATTCTACTGAAGAGTTCTCCCCCCTCCATACTGACAGAACACATTTTGGCAACACTTTTAGTATAGCGGTGAACACACAGCAAATATTATTGTTGATTACTCCAACTAAAGCTGAAGTATGTACATGTTTTTAAAGTGTTACAATACTTTTATCACAGCTTAATAAACAGAGACATCTATAAGCAAACTATTCATTGGTTCATTTTTGGAAAACTCTAAATACTGTGTTTCTGTGTTTGTTTTGAGGGACCTGTTTAGACCAATGGCGTGAGTTGGGGGCGGGGCTATCTGAGTGCTTGATGTGCAGAATATTTCAGCTTTAACAGGTTTCCAAAAGAAGATCAAAATAGAGAGAGCAGAATTATAAATGTACAATGACTCCCTCAGCAGGTGTGTTACAAACATCGTCACAGATGTGCTAACCCAAATTATACATTTACAATAAATAATTAAAAATGGCAAATGTAAAAAAGTTTATAATAAAAGGAGGAAACGCTTCATCACAGTCTGTGAACAGGTTCTGCAGTGACTTTGGTGCAAGAAGCTCTGTTGAGAACATCTGACAGCATTTAAGGAGCAGTATTTACGGCCGCTAGGAATGATGGGAAAATACTCACCATTCCATAATGATGAGAAGACACTTTTTCCCACGATACATGTTTTCATAGAGACTGAGTATCTGGACTATATGTGGTCCTCCAGACACTCGCCAGTGCAGCTCCACCTCCCGCTGGGCTTTAGGACACTCGTACAGGATCTACAGACACACAATCATAAAGACTTAAATTGTGTCCAGGGGATTTTGTGCTTCACAGATGAAATAGTTCAGTTATCTAAAGAGCTGACCAAACTGTCATGAACTGTTCTTCTCTGTGTCATGAACTGTTTTTCTCTGTGTGTCATGAACTGTTCTTCTCTGTGTGTCATGAACTGTTCTTCTCTGTGTGTCATGAACTGTTCTTCTCTGTGTGTCATGAACTGTTCTTCTCTGTGTGTCATGAACTGTTCTTCTCTGTGTGTCATGAACTGTTCTTCTCTCCGTGTCATGAACTGTTCTTCTCTGTGTATCATGAACTGTTCTTCTCTGTGTGTCATGAACTGTTCTTCTCTGTGTATCATGAACTGTTCTTCTCTGTGTGTCATGAACTGTTCTTCTCTCTGTGTCATGAACTGTTCTTCTCTGTGTGTCATGAACTGTTCTTCTCTCCGTGTCATGAACTGTTCTTCTCGTGTATCATGAACTGTTCTTCTCTGTGTGTCATGAACTGTTCTTCTCTCCGTGTCATGAACTGTTCTTCTCTGTGTATCATGAACTGTTCTTCTCTGTGTGTCATGAACTGTTCTTCTCGTGTATCATGAACTGTTCTTCTCTGTGTGTCATGAACTGTTCTTCTCTGTGTGTCATGAACTGTTCTTCTCTCTGTGTCATGAACTGTTCTTCTCTCTGTGTCATGAACTGTTCTTCTCTGTGTCATCCAGTCATGAAGTGATTACAGCGGCACATGTTTCCATCAAAGTGTATTTTTGGGCACTGAATCCTTCTACAGGAACACCCCAATGATGCCCTTTATAATGTCTGTGTGTGTTTATGTCCCGTTCAGGCAATATAATGTCAATGATAATGAAAATAAGTGTAATGTTTCATGAATAGTTCATTGTTGTCACAGCAGCTCTTTATAACAATAAGAACATCTTATAATCAACTCACAGACACTGTTACAAGTTAAACAAGCAGCTGTTTCAACCTCACCTGACCCGAGATAGTTTCTAGGATAGCTGTACCGCTATCTGTCACTTCATTTGTGTCAGGACCATCTGTTTGTCCAGCCCATGACAGACGGGGCGAGTGTTTGACACTTCACACATTTCACATTTAAAGATCTAACTCTACCTGATCTTAAGTGCTGGAAGAATAGGTTAATTCTGTAATATTAATATTGTTGTTGACTGCATGAAGCAAATTTCATATTTCTTTCAGCCAAGAAATGTACGAAACATATTCTACAGACTGTTTACACACGAGTACTTCTGGCTTTAATTTCTAACATGTTCAAAAGCTGATTGCAAGTGTATGATGTGGAGAAGCGTGACCTCGTGTAATTTGATATGACCCTCCACCCCCGTCCTCCCTGTCACTGCAGTTTATACTAAAGATCTCTGTGTGGGTGAGAACGAGACGACAGTTTTCCGACTAACAGAAGCTGAAAGACATCTTGACTCATTTGCCGGCAGAGTTTCAAGCATTGACTCAAAGAGATCCAGGAAACACACGAAAACTGCTTCACAGTCACAGAGGAACAGACATCAGGAAACTCCATTTAAAACAACAACACAGAACAGAAGAAACTCCACAAGAGAATCACTTTTCAATATGTCCAACAGGTCTGTCAACAATTAATCTACACAATGTGATCTTTTGCTGTATTTCAGTCCCGCATGAGTTTATATACATTGATGAGGATTTAACCAGTGAGCAGAAGGGGAAGAAACATCATTGGCCATGTGGGGGTAACATTACCCTTTGAGCTGGCATTACACAGGGTCCTCCACCGCTATGCCAACTTGGGTCCTTACAACACTGACCTCATTCTTGCATTTATATACAGATTACACAATATTATCACAGCAGCAAACCAAAGGGACCAGATGCAACACATTGTCTTCTGGGATAATGTTGCTTTCCATCGTTCTCCTCTCGTCCAAAACTGGTTTCATCAACACCCACAATTTACAGTTCAATACCTTCCAGCACACTCCCCGTTCCTAAACCCCATCCAGGAGGAGTTCTCAGCATGGCGGGGGAAGGTTTATGATCTCTGACCCTCATTCAAGATATGGAGGAAACGTGATCAAATTGAAGCAGCGTCCATACAAGGGTGGATTCGTCACTCCAGAAGATTCTTCCCACGTTGCCTTGCAAATGAAAATACAGCCAGTAATGGTGACGAGGCCCTGTGGCCAGATGCAGCTGAGCGCAGAGATGTTTAGGTTATTTTTCTTTTCTTCGGTACTGAACTGGAGATGTCATTGATGTTACAGTATTACTGTCAGATTACAGCACAACGTTCAGTAATACTGTATGAAAACTGGAAAATGTTAATAATAAATAAATATTTCATTCGTCTGCAGAATGGGTGTCATGTGTTTTCGGTTGAGCACGGGAGTGTTTCACTGATTCAGAATCAGAACATATGATGTTGTGTCCCATCCCGTTCATCAGAGTGATTAAAGAACACAATCACATTCATTATCTTCTCACTCATTAATTACAGGTCTGTCAGGATGAACGACGTGCAGCTCCAGTTTACCGTGAGATTATTATTATTATTATTATTATTATTATTGACCGATACTTCACCAGACGTCAGCTCAAGTTCAGTGTTAATGATGTTTGTTTAGGAAAGAACAACATCTTTAACCAGTTTATCAACACTTTATGAAGAAGAGTCACTCTTTCTGCACAAAGTAACCTGTTGTTGTTGTTGTTGTTGTTGTTGTTGTTGTTGTTACATTATGTTTGTATGACATCAGATCCTGACTTTAACTATTACAAGATCAGCTGCAGTTCATGTTAAAGAGAGAACAGGTGACCTGGTTATTTTCAGTGTAGTGATGTCAGCGGCACATTCTATACATCTTTACTTATATACATCTTTAATTTCTCTCATGACAAACACACCCATAAATACTCCAGTATAAGTTCCTCTGATCAGATTCAAGTGGAGAGCAAATCCTCGTCCATGAGTCTGACGGGTTCCATTAGACTGTATGATGCGTGTCACAGTCAGATCTGATGACCCATAATGTGACCTAACAGTTTCCAGGAAGCTGAACCCCAGTAACCCCAGTAACCCCAGTAATGCCAGTAACCCCAGTAACCCCAGTAACCTCAGTAACCCCAGTAACCACAGTAACCCCAGTAACCCCAGTAATGCCAGTAACCCCAGTAACCCCAGTAACCTCAGTAACCCCAGTAACCACAGTAACCCCAGTAACCCCAGTAATGCCAGTAACCCCAGTAACACCAGTAACCTCAGTAACCCCAGTAACCACAGTAACCACAGTAACCCCAGTAATGCCAGTAACCCCAGTAGCCCTAGTAACCCCAGTAACCACAGTAACCACAGTAACCACAGTAACCCCAGTAATGCCAGTAGCCCCAGTAACCCCAGTAACCACAGTAACCCCAGTAACGCCAGTAGCTCCAGTAACCCCAGTAACCACAGTAACCCCAGTAACGCCAGTAACCCCAGTAACCCCAGTAACGCCAGTAACCCCAGTAACGCCAGTAACGCCAGTAACCCCAGTAACCCCAGTAACGCCAGTAACCCCAGTGACCCCAGTAACCCCAGTAACCCCAGTAACGCCAGTAACGCCAGTAACACCAGTAACCCCAGTAACGCCAGTAACGCCAGTAACCCCAGTAACCCCAGTAACGCCAGTAACCCCAGTAACCCCAGTAACCCCAGTAACCCAGTAACCCCAGTAACCCCAGTAACCCCAGTAATGCCAGTAACCCCAGTAACCCCAGTAACCCCAGTAACCCCAGTAATGCCAGTAACCCCAGTAACCCCAGTAACCTCAGTAACCCCAGTAACCACAGTAACCACAGTAACCCCAGTAATGCCAGTAGCCCCAGTAACCCCAGTAACCACAGTAACCCCAGTAGCTCCAGTAACCCCAGTAACCCCAGTAACCACAGTAACCCCAGTAACGCCAGTAGCTCCAGTAACCCCAGTAACCACAGTAACCCCAGTAACGCCAGTAACCCCAGTAACGCCAGTAACGCCAGTAACCCCAGTAACCCCAGTAACGCCAGTAACCCCAGTAACCCCAGTAACGCCAGTAACGCCAGTAACCACAGTAACCCCAGTAACGCCAGTAACCCCAGTAACCCCAGTAACCCCAGTAACGCCAGTAACGCCAGTAACCCCAGTAACGCCAGTAACGCCAGTAACCCCAGTAACCCCAGTAACGCCAGTAACCCCAGTAACCACAGTAACCCCAGTAACCCCAGTAACGCCAGTAACCCCAGTAACCCCAGTAATGCCAGTAACCCCAGTAACCCCAGTAACCTCAGTAACCCCAGTAACCACAGTAACCACAGTAACCCCAGTAATGCCAGTAGCCCCAGTAACCCCAGTAACGCCAGTAGCTCCAGTAACCCCAGTAACCACAGTAACCCCAGTAACCACAGTAACCCCAGTAACGCCAGTAGCTCCAGTAACCCCAGTAACCACAGTAACCCCAGTAACGCCAGTAATCCCAGTAACCTCAGTAACCCCAGTAACGCCAGTAACCCCAGTAACGCCAGTAACGCCAGTAACGCCAGTAATCCCAGTAACGCCAGTAACACCAGTAATGCCAGTAACCCCAGTAACGCCAGTAACACCAGTAACGCCAGTAACACCAGTAACGCCAGTAACCCCAGTAACGCCAGTAATCCCAGTAACGCCAGTAACCCCAGTAACGCCAGTAATCCCAGTAACGCCAGTAACCCCAGTAACCCCAGTAACCGCAGTAATCCCAGTAACGCCAGTAACCCCAGTAACGCCAGTAACCCCAGTAACCCCAGTAACGCCAGTAATCCCAGTAACCTCAGTAACCCCAGTAACGCCAGTAACCCCAGTAACGCCAGTAATCCCAGTAACCTCAGTAACACCAGTAACGCCAGTAATCCCAGTAACGCCAGTAACCCCAGTAACGCCAGTAATCCCAGTAACGCCAGTAACCCCAGTAACCACAGTAACCCCAGTAACGCCAGTAATCCCAGTAACCTCAGTAACCCCAGTAACGCCAGTAACCCCAGTAACGCCAGTAATCCCAGTAACCTCAGTAACCCCAGTAACGCCAGTAACCCCAGTAACGCCAGTAATCCCAGTAACGCCAGTGACACCAGTAACTGATTGCTTATATAGAGACACTGAAGTAAGTAAATGGAGTCATATATCTGATATAACGAATTGCACTTTTGGCACTTGATGAGATAAAAGAGCTGGAGCAACATCTGAAGTGTTCTTACAGCAGTTCAAAACATGTGCAACACTTTCATCCTATGGAAACATTTTATTGGGAACTTTAAAGGGACAGTTCACTCAAAAATGCTAATTCTAATGCTAATCATTTACTGTGTGTGACTTTCTTTTTCTGCAGAACACAAATGAAGATTTTTAGAAGAATATTTCAGCTCTGTAGGTCCATACAATGCAAGTGAATGAGACCAGAACTTTAAAGCTCAAAAAGCACATAAAGGCAGCATAAAAGTAATCTGTAGGTTCATACAATGCAAGTGAATGGTGACCAGAATTTGAAGCCCCAAAAAGCACATAAATGCAGCATAAAAGTATTCCATAAGTAATCTGTAGATCCATACAATGCAAGTGAATGGTGACTAAAACTTTAAACCTCAAAAAGCACATAAAGGCAGCAGAAAAGTAATAAATAAGAAAAGTAATAATAAGAATAGAAGTGGGTGAAAAACAGATCAATATTTAAGTCACACACATCTGGGATGGCATGAGGGTGAGTAAATGATGAGAGAAGTTTCATTTTTGTGTGAACTGCCCCTTTAAAGTCTGTAAAAGTTGAGAAGAAACCACAGTAAAGATGTTTCCACTGACAGAGGTAATGACAGCATGATCTTCTACAACCTTATTAAACACATTTAATTATTATATATTAGTGTAATGATGGAATATTCCTTTACAAACATAAAGTGTACACTTTCCCTCATTAATATAGATTTGAACTTCATGATGTTGTGTTTGTCTAAACTTGTGTTCCTCTAAACTACCGGATAAAGTCCACTGAGGTTTATTACAGCAGCCGGTGTAATAACAGATTTATAACGTGTGATTTACCTTCAGCGCGCACTTTTCTCCTGTTTTCTTATTAAAACATTCCAGTACTTTTCCGTTGACTCCCAATCCCAACACCTGACTGGAGATTGTATATTCGTCTGTCACGGCATGACGTTTGATCAGTAGTTTCTGATGAACCGGTGTTACCGGGAGAAGATCGGACACGGATTGTGTTTTCTCGCTTTCTTCCGACGTGTTCTCCGTTTCAGACTTTCCATTTTGAAGCATCTTTCAGTTCAGCTGAATGAAATAAAAATGCGTTCAACGAGGTCCTTTAGAATCCGCTGATCTGTCCGCTCCGGTGCTGTCAGTGACGCTGTTCCGAAAATAAACCGGAGAAATTCCTGTGACTGAATTACAGCACATAAAGTCCGTTCACATCCATCCATTCATGACTGACTGCGCTTTCAGTATCTCAGCTGCTCATGATGGCTCAAATAAAAAGCTTTTCGCTCTGCACAGAAATAATTTAAATGTTGCGTAATTATAAAAGTTCTGTTCACTTTCAAGAGAATTAATCAAACAACCCAGAAACCGAAAGAGTCTTTAACTCTGAAACTTCCGTCATCCTCACTGTATGTGTGTGTATGTGTGTGTGTGTGTATGTGTGTGTGTATGTGTGTGTGTGTGTGTATGTGTGTATGTGTGTGTGTGTGTATGTGTGTGTGTATGTGTGTGTGTGTGTGTGTGTGTGTGTGTATGTATGTGTGTGTGTATATGTGTGTGTGTGTGTGTGTGTGTGTGTGTATGTGTGTGTGTGTGTGTGTGTGTGTGTGTATGTGTGTGTGTGTGTGTGTGTGTGTGTGTGAGAGAGAGTGAGTGAGTGTGTGTGAGTGTGCGTGTGAGTGAGTGAGTGTGTGAGTGAGTGAGTGTGTGTGTGTGTGTGTGTGTGTGTGTGTGATTCCTGATAATATCTCCCAGGGGAAGCATATACATGGAGAAAAGCAGAAGCCCTAAAACTGATCCCTGTGGCACTCCATACTTTACTTTTGTTTGATTTGACAATTCCTCAATTACATAGACAAAGTGGTAGCAGTCTGATAAATATGACCTAAACTATGCTAATGCAACTCCACTAATGCTAACATAATTCTCCAGCCTATTCAAGAGAATGTTGTGATCTATCGTGTCGAATGCAGCACAAAGATCTAAAAGCAGATCTTTTTTCTCTGTAGAAATGAACATATTTGGGAGCACACTACCTTTTATAGTATTTTTGACATAAACGGGAGATCTGAAATCGGTCTGTAATTAGCAAGTTCTCCAGGATCAGGTTGTGGCTTCTTAATAAGCGGTTTGATAACTGCCATTTTAAAGTTTCTTGGGACATGTCCTAAGCATAGCGAGGAGTTAATGATATTAAGAAGAGGTCCCGAGATTACAGGAGATACCTCTTTTAAGAGCTTAGTTGGTAAAGGATCTAACAAACATGTTGTGGCTTTTGATGTTTCGATAAGTTTTGTTCTTCATGACCTATGACAGAGAAGGATTGAAGTTGCATGTGAGGAAAATTATGAGACACTGTTCTTTACATTTACATTTATTCATTTGGCAGACGCTTTTATCCAAAGCGACTCAAAGCAATCGCCCCAAAATACCACCAACACATAAAGTTCAACACACGAGGGGACCGGGTTTTGGATCATTGTTACTCTCCCTTCCGGGAAGGCTACAAATCCCTCCCCCGGCCCCCATTTGGCAAATCGGACCATTCTTCCGTTCTGCTTCTGCCCGCTTACAGGCAGAAACTGAAACAGGAAGCACCCACCCTCAGAACGATCCAGTGCTGGTCGGACCAATCAGACTCTGCGCTACAAGACTGTTTTGATCACGCGGACTGGGAGATGTTCCGGTCCGCCTCTGATGACGACATCGAGGTTTACGCTGACAGCGTAACGTGTTTCATCAGGAAGTGCGTAGAGGACGTTGTTCCGACCAAAACTATACGGATATACCCCAACCAGAAACCATGGGTTAACGGCGATGTTCGGCGGCACTCACTGCGCGGACCTCCGCTTTAATTCTCCTAACACGGAGGAGCGTAAACAAGCCAGTTATGCCCTCCGTAACACTATCAGTGCAGCTAAACGCCAGTACAGGCACAAACTTGAAAGTCAGTTCAACACCACTGACTCCAGAAGTATGTGGCAGGGAATTAACACAATCACGGACTACAAGCGGAATAAAGTCTCCGCCATGAACACCGCTGCATCTCTCCCGGACGAACTTAATACATTTTATGCTCGCTTTGAGGACAGTAACACCGCCCTCGCGGAGAGTGCACTCGCTGACTGACGCTACAGAGGTTGATTCACTCTCCGTCTCTGTTGTGGATGTAACCCGATCATTCCGACGGGTGAACATCCGTAAAGCCGCGGGTCCAGACGGCATTCGGGCCGCGTCATCAGAGCGTGCAGCGAATCAACTGGCTGGTGTTTTTACGGACATTTTCAATCTGTCCCTCTCCCTGTCTGTAGTCCCCACATGCTTCAAAACATCAACCATTGTGCCTGTACCGAAGCAAGCTATAATCACATGCTTAAATGACTGGCGTCCTGTTGCTCTGACCCCCATCATCAGCAAATGCTTCGAGAGGTTAATCAGAGATCACATCTGCTCTGTTCTGCCCCCTCTTTGGACCCATTGCAGTTTGCCTACCGCAACAACCGCTCCACTGATGATGCCATTGCATCTACACTACACACTGCTCTCTCCCACCTGGAAAAAAGGAACACATATGTGAGAATGCTGTTTGTAGACTACAGCTCAGCATTCAACACCATAGTGCCCTCCAAGCTTGATGAGAAACTCCGGGCTCTGGGCTTAAACAGCTCACTGTGCAGCTGGATCCAGGATTTCCTGTCAGGCAGACGTCAGGTGGTTAGAATGGGCAGCAACACCTCCTCATCACTGACCCTCAACACTGGAGCCCCGCAGGGCTGTGTTCTCAGCCCCCTACTGTATTCCCTGTACACACATGACTGTGTGGCAACACATAGCTCCAATAACATCATTAAGTTTGCTGACGATACGACGGTGGTAGGTCTGATCACTGACAATGATGAAAGAGCCTACAGAGAGGAGGTAGCACAACCTCTCCCTCAACGTCAGTAAAACCAAGGAGCTTGTTGTGGACTTCAGGAAGAAAGACGGAGAACACAGCCCCATCACCATCAATGGAGCACCGGTGGAGAGAGTCAGCAGCTTCAAGTTCCTCGGTGTCCACATTACTGAGGAACTCACATGGTCCGTCCACACTGAGGCCGTTGTGAAGAAGGCTCACCAGCGCCTCTTCTTCCTGAGACGGCTGAGGAAGTTTGGAATGAACCACCACATCCTCACACGGTTCTACACCAGCACTGTAGAGAGCATCCTGACTGGCTGCATCACCGCCTGGTACGGCAATAGCACCGCAGCACAACTGCAAAGCCCTGCAAAGGGTGGTGCGAACTGCCAGGAACATCATCGGAGGTGAGCTTCCTCCCTCCAGGACATATACACCAGGCGGTGTGTGAAAAAGCTCGGAGGATCATCAGAGACTCCAGACACCCGAGTCATGGGCTGCTCTCACTGCTACCATCAGGCAGGCGGTATCGCAGCATCAGGACCCGCACCAGCCGACTACATGATAGCTTTTTCCCCAAGCAATCAGACTGTTGAACTCTTGATCTATCAGGATCAATAATTAGCACTGCACTTTATTCAGCTATAATCTCACACTGGACTGTCAACATATTCTCCTCAATACAACTGCTATATATATATATATACACATATATATTTCATATACTCCCACTTATTGTATTGTATTGTATATTCTGTTCTATATTCTGCATTGTATATAATTATTGTGTTGTGTAAGTATGTGTACATCTGATTTGTAAATTGTGTTGTGTAAGTATGTGTACATTTGATATGTAAATTGTGTTGTGTAAGTATGTGTACATTTGATATGTAAATTGTGTTGTGTATGTATGTTGTTTATTGTAATTGGTATATGTCTCGTCACTGTCATGACTACTATGTTGCTCGGAACTGCACACAAGAATTTCACCTACTGTTGCACTTGTGTACATGGTAGTGTGACAATAAAGTGATTTGATTTGATTGATTTGATTTGACTTACAAAAGAGGAGGAACATCAGCGAATCATCTTAGGGAGACAGTGGTACAAAAAGTGCCATATTACAAAGTTTCACTATCATCACAATAGTATACAAAACAGATTTAAGTGCAACAAGAAATGTAAATAATTATCTTTGACCTTGGGTCTTGTCAGCTCAGTTGCAGTAATATCCGTGGAGTGATAGAAACACAACTTTTCAACATGAACCAATTTCTGACAGAAATCCATTTACAGGATGTGCAGTACTGAAACATTACCAGCGGGTTGGGAGTGGGTTTCACAGGAACACAAATATCTCATCAGCACGGGTCACTGTTTGTAGATTGAGTAGATGTAAACTCCAGATAGTTTGTGGTTGGAGACATCACAGTGGAGAGCTCTTTGGGTTGTGACTCGGCCTTCCTCAGCACCCAACGTGCCCCTTCCAGAAACAGACCATGGATGGAGCAGCCAGCCTCTCGGTCAAGAGCTGTAACCCGGACACACACACACACACACACAAGATGAGACAGTCACAATGTCGGATGAAAACTGCTTTATTTGCAAAAAGCAGGCAACAGTACAAAAAGGGGCAAGTCAAGTGAAGAATGGTCAAGGGGGAATTGTAGGGTCAAAAGCCGGGGAATCAAAGAGAGTAAAGGGGGCAAATCTGGGAGAGTAGTCGAGGGGAGCGAGGGTCAAAGCCGGGGTAAACAGGATGTATACAAGATGGGACTAGAGGGAGCAAAAGACAGGGGAACAAGAGGAATAGGGGGCTGGCAAGCTAAGAGGGAATCAAAGAGGAGTCAAAACTAGGCGAGACTAGCGAGGGGCAAAACATGGGAATCTAGATACAATAACCAACAAGATACAAACGGAAGGATAGTGTATTTGTAGGGGCGAGTGCAGGTGTAAACAATGACAGGTGACAAGACGAGTGCAGGTGAAACTAATGTGTGGGGATAGGAAGCGCGTGAGTGCAGGTGGTCATAATGTTCAGGCTGAAGCGCGTGAGAAGCGAGCATGAGTCAGAGGGGGGAGATAGTTTACCAGCGAGAGCTCGTAATAGCAAAACCGGGCGTGGAAGCCCGAGGGAGGAAAAAGAGCGTATGAGCTCAAGGGGGCGGAGCGAGGGAGCGGGAAGCGAGCACGCTCGCGGAGTGCATGTGTGCGTGCTCGAGGAAGCGGAGATGGGGCAGAGGAGCGGGGTTCGTGACAAGAGCATGCATCAAGACACCCCAAATGAAAATGACTTCTGAATCTAGACTTGTGATTGTACAGAGAGACACATAAACACTGGTCAGATATACAAACGAATGTTCTCCACCAATGGCTGAGGTTCTCAGGTCTGCAACAAATATCAAGCTTACTTCGAGAGATTTAGATGGAAACATATTCGAGGCTTCAAATTGCATCTCAATCAGTTTAATCCTCACAGATGAATGCAGACTTGCACTTTGATTAGGGGAGACCACTGAGCCACAGGGTTCCTGTGAGGAAGACCAGGAGGAAGAAGAAACTGCTGATCCAGAACATAGCAGAAATGCATCTGAGATCCAGGTTAGTAAAAAGCGAATGTGCTGGACCAGATATGTCACCCAGGAAGTCACCGGCTTAAGAGACGGATACACCTGGGAATGGGGCATTTTATACCATTTGTGTAGCAAATCAATGTTTTTATCAAGTGTAAACCTGTAAACCTAAATAATCATGTGCACAACAGACTCATGATGATCCTTCACGAGGGGTCATTCAACACATTCAGTGATTCACATTCGGGAGATTCTTGCTCTTTCCATATTTCTGGAACAGCACTGATGAACTGATGAATCTTCTCCACTATTTCCTCTTTAATCTTGAAATATATTCGAGACAGAGAGAGCCCAGAACGTTTCCTCTATCAAGAGAAGGGTTGCACAAGATTAGGCTGTAAATGCACAAACAGATGCTTTAGAGTTAAATTCAAGAACTTTCAAGCACATTTAATTGTTTTCAAGGACTATGCTCGAGATGTCATTAAAACTCATTCTTTAACTGTTGAATTTCCCGTTCAGTTCAGTGTTTGCCTAAACACTGAGGGAAAACATTGTATACTACGTTGACATGTATTTTTATTCATAAAGAACAACTTGGCTGTTGTTATTTCTTTTATTATTTTATTTTATTTCACAAATGAAGCAAGTTAACAATAAATTAGCTCTAATGAGGGTTAAATGGGGTACAACACCAAATTATTTTTGTGTGAAAATATTAGTTAAAATTCTAATAATAACTTTTTAACATGCTGAGAAAAATCACTATATGCACATTTAAGCATTTTTAAAACATAAATATAAAAATGTTTTAACATTGATAACACCAATGCCATGAAATTAAGGGACAAACATGATTTTTAAATCATTCAAATTATTAATAATATTTTTGGTTTAAATAAAAATGTATTAAACATAAGTACAAAATAAATGCAGAAATAACTTTAACTGTTATAAAAGTGGTGTACCAAATGAAGGGAACAAGGACTTTCTTTTTTCAGGCGATTGATTTCAAATATATTTACAAAAAAAAGAGTCAATTCATATTATTAAAGGTTAGGTTATAGAATTATACCTTTTATTTTATTTGTCATTATTTGAAAGCAATTTCTTGACTAATAAAGTCAAGGGACATGTTTGTCTACATATTTTGAGATGGACCCAAATGTTGTCAGAACCTGTCATGTGAGACACAACGCTTTACACCAGGGGGCGCTAGACAACTCAAAACTGAATCCGCCATTGATCTGCGTTCAACAGGTGTCACGTGACCGTCTATGCGCTGTGTCAGCAGTGATCTAGTGGTTTGTCGTTGTGTTTTTCTGAAAATAAATAAATGTAATTTATTAAATGATTTAAGCAACGTATTTTACGTGTTTTTAAATAGGCTATTTTCAAGGGTTTTCCTGGACTTAAATTTGAAAAAGCCCAATTCAAGCAGCTTGTACGATCCCTGCAAACTATAACCGCTACAACAGCCATCACAAGTCACTTTGACACTTTGCATTTGAGAACAATCAAAATTACTATCAAATATGAAAAGAATTGCACTATTACTGGTGGCCTAATCAAAACCTGTAGACAGTTTATTGAAGGCGTGTCACTACACTGAAATTAAATAAAATGCTTGAAGCATCAGTCAGAAACTCTATAGAACACATACTGTATATATAATGTATCTCCTCTCTGCCTCCACGGGCCGGAGATTCACTAAAGTTTCCAGCAGAGAAAGCGTCTCATTTTATACAAAGCTGATGTTGCCGATGAGGCTATTCTCTATAATTTAATGTAAACATCCAAATTCTGACGAGAATCCCATTTTCATGTGTATAAGAGCGCGTCACTGTCATAGAAATATGGCCGACATTCATGAAGGATGCAGTTAATGCACAAAAGAACATATATTACATTCATACAGTCATTTACTCATGTTCTTCTGAATGTGCTGTTTATTTCACTCGTGCTTGACAGGATAACGGACTATATTACAGTGTCTGACCCAGCCCATGTCTGACTTCTCACATAGTGCTACATGTGACAGTACGAGGACGGACAAGGAGGAGGCAGGAACAGGCTGAAGAGTAAATATAAAGTTTAATAAGAAATTCAACATACATCATAAAGACAGACACGTATACAGAGCGGCCGCTCTCTCTCTCTCTCTCGAACCGGTGCCTCCGGCTCTCCTTTATCTTGCTCGCCATGCATCATCATGAACTGGCATCACCTCCTCCTCGTCACACAACACTTGATGCCAGAGCTCTTAAAAGTGTGCCCGAAATGTGTCAAAACAAGCCCAGTTTGGAAACAATTCTCCAAAAACCACTAAATGTTGAATTCCTGCTCCAGTTCTGAGCAGAACATGTGATCGATCTTAATGAGACTCATTTAATGGGAGTGATGGTGGTGTAGTGGGTTAAACACATAACTGGTAATCAGAAGGTTGCTGGTTGGATCCCCACAGTCACCACCATTGTGTCCTTGAGTAAGACACTTAACTCCAGGTTGCTCCGGGGGGATTGTCCCTGTAATAAGTGCTCTGTAAGTCACTTTGGATAAAAGTGTCTGCCAAATGTAAATGTAAAATGAAGAATACGGGGCAGAGGAACAACCGATCCCACATTAATATTAAAGCATCTGATGCAAGTGGGACAGTTTGGTGATTTGTATTTTATTGGCTTCTTCATTTAAAACTTTTACCTCAAACGTTTCTCAAGTGTATTTATAAAAATTATTTTATACAAATCACACAACTGAAAAATGTTAGAATATGTGACACAGCTGGAATCTGGTTTTCCTCTTCCAGAAACAGAGAAATCACAAAGATCATCCGCTTCAAACATTCAGACACTCCATACAGCCGGTCAGATGAATCCATGATCATTGAACTGATTCAATTAAACATTTCAGGATCAGTGTGTTTCCATAACAACAGAAATCATCAATGCTGGTCCAATACGCTGTTCTGAAGAGAGAAGTGATGTATTGATCATGTGACATCAGCTGCTGCTTTACTCACTCATGACACCACATGTTCAAACACATCTGAGAAGAGTGCTTTTAAATACAGATGACAAGACAAACAAGTTTAGCTTCTGTTGAGGAGCTCTAATGATCACACTGATGCTTCATGCCGTTCCTGAAATCTTCCTATTTATTGATCCCTCAAGTGCTGTTAACAATGTCATTTGAATCTCTCAAAGAGAAACCCTGAAGTGCTTCCTCCAGATGTTCAGACGTCTGTTCTGGAACATTCTCAGTGATCAATCATGGCTGATATTAGCTCGCTGCTGGCTGTTCTGTGGCTGCTGATGAAGAGTCAGTTAAAGAGGATGCAGGATCGTTCTCCTGCGGGTACAGCTCAGGGTATTTCTGCATACACTCCTGCATACTCCGGAAGTTTTCCACACATTCTGACCCCTTTATTTCCTCCTTGCTATAGTGGAAACAAGAAAAGGCTTCCTTGAACTGCTGCCCACACTTGCCGCTCGCCATGCCACCCAGACACGGGCAGTTCCAGTTTATTTCTCCGTTGGGTAAGATCAGACCTGAAACATTTGTCAGATCAAGTCAGTCGCAAGAAAATATGTTTGTAGATACATTATAAACCTTTATAAAGCATCTGCATCGCCAATATTTAAATTAAAACACATTTCTCCAGAGGTTCTGAGGTCTTAAAGGAAATGGATATTCTGTCATCATTTATTCACCCTCATGTCATCCCAGATGTGTGTGACTTTCTTTGTTCTGTAGAACACAAATGGAGATTTTTAGAAGAATATTTCAGCTCTGTAGATCCATATAATGCAAGTGAATGGTGACCAGAACTTTGAAGCTCCAAAAAGCACATAAATGCAGCATAAAAGTAATCCATAAATCTCCAGTGGTTTAATCCATGTCATCAGAAGTGATATGAGAGGTGTGTGTGAGAAACAAATCATTAAAGCCCTTTTTACTCTGTAACTCTCTGCCCAGTATTTGGCAATATGCACGAAGAATGTAACTCACCAGAAAAAGAACAAAAGAATGTGAAAATGAAAGTAGAGATTTATAGTAAAAAAAAGGATTTATATATTAATCTGTATCTCACACACACCTATCATATCACTTCAGTAGACATGGATTAAACCCCTGGAGATTTATGGATTACTTTTATGCTGCCTTTATGTGCTTTTTGGAGCTTCAAAGTTCTGGTCACCATTCACTTGCATTGTATGGACCTACAGAGCTGAAACATTCATCTAAAAATCTTCATTTGTTTTCTGCAGAAGAAAGTCACACACATCTGGGATGACATGAGGGTGAATAAATTATGAGAGAATTTACACTTTTGGGTGAACTGTCCCTTTAAGGAAGGCCACAATGGTATTTTGGTATGGTAACATATATAAACCACCACAAAAACATACCTTGGTCCTCATATGGATCAGTCGGGTCATCTTCAATAAGCTCAGCGTTACTGGGCGCTTCATGATCTTCTTTAGTCACAAAGATGATGTGATCTTTACCTAACATCAAATAAAAACTGAATGAAATATCTGCATCACACAGTCACACAGTCCATACGCCTTCTCCTGTTTATACACAACATGACCAACAGTTCTTCTAATGTTCTTGATTAAAGTTCAATATGATTTCTATCACTCTAAATATAAGAACCACAAACACACACACTACACATGTTATGACCTTCCCAGCACATGCTAACATGACTATGATGACTCAATGTGAATAAATCAGGTCATGAGGAAGCATCTGTTGTCACATGTGTGACGTTTAATAGTTCTGCTGTTATAAACATTCACTAATGAAGAGGGATTTCATTATGTCACTGCTTTAAACAAACAGGATGAATAATTCAGTCATTCATTTACAAACTCACTGCATATCCACCACATGGGATGATTAGGCAAATTTGAACCTGTTTGAACTAAGATGATACATTATTATAAATTAATTATCTGAAGAACTCATGATTGCATCGAGCATGGCTGCTGGGTGACTTTTAAGGGCACTATTCACAGAGCTGCATGATACTGAAAGATGAATATAAAACACGTTTAGTTCAGTCAAACCTTCCTGTTTGCAGTACGACATCTCCCTGATCGCTGTTAATCCAACCGGCGAAACAATCATCAATCCGCAACACTGTTACACCGACTCCAGCAGGAGTGACGTCATGGCCGCCGGGGAGCTTCAAAATAAAAGTCCCTACCACGCTTTCATACTCAAGATTACAAAGCATTTTTATAAATGTCCAATAATTGTTCCTTTCGAATAAAACGGAGTAATATTTTGACCTGATCTCCGTGTGTTCAGCCATAGAACTGTTATAACAATCAGCTGTTCATGTTGTAGTCCAAAAACCTGGAAGAGAATTCACATTATTAGTCGGATTTAATCATGACAGTTTAGACAGTTTAAAAGTACTGTATTGTCTTTTAAAATATATTAAAACATTTTACTGTATATTTAACAGTTAATATTCGTTAATCAATTAACATTTATTTCTGTAGCATTTTTACAGTATTGTTAAAATTACAGAATTTTTTTTACAGTGTATATTAGTTTTGTAAATTGTGTAGAACAGCTGAAAAATACACTCAGAACACCCTAGCAACTGCATAGAAACACGCGCTAAAGTATAGAATACTAAAGTATAACACATTCATTTGCCCATGAGTATTTCAGAGTCTGTTGCTGTATTATTAAATGTCTGTTCTCCAGGAGTTTATTCAACAGAAGCTCTCACAAGGGTCATGTGACCTATTTCTGTTCTTTATTCAGTGTGTTGATAAATGATCAAGTCTCTTCTTGAACTCCATTGGTTAGACATTGCATGTGCAGTGTAGTTTAATGTGTTCCTCATCTTCTCTTCTATTATAAATGATCCTGAGTAACTGAAGGAATGGATGTTCCCGTGACCTTATGAACGCTCTGTATGGGGTAATATTCTATAGATTATATTCCAGCACCCGTGGCGATCATTGTTCTTCTCTGAGTCTGAAGCGCAGATTGTTCAGTACATTGATAAAAGCAGATCCTCCTGTTTTCATTCCCAGACCTCAAAATACTTGAAGGGATCTGAATGATTATCATCTATCGATGGATCCATTCTGAGGATTTTGAAGAACTGTAAAGCTGCTTGTGTTCACTGTATTTCTGTTCTTTTATCGACTGATTAAAGTCATGTGACATGATGAACACACGATTATTGGGCAGCACTTCCTGTGTCAATCATATATGATCTAATTCTTTAGGGCCTCGGAAAAGTTATAACAGTATAATGACTTTAGTTTGCTTAAAAGGTGAATATTTTATGTACATTTAAACAACATCTCATGATTTATTGACAACGCTTTGTTTTATATTATCCTATATATGACATGTATTATCTATAGCAATAACAGTAAATGATGCATAATTGCAAAAAACTAACAATATTACTCAGTATTTACTCGTGTAATTACACTGTAAAATAAAGTGTAAATAATTAATTTAGCATTATATATAACGCAACAACATTAGAGCATTTTCTCCAAAGTGCGACTGAGTTTTCCAGATCAACACTAATATTCATATTATTCATGGCATCGCATAAGGCACCTGTTTTAAGCTCTGAATCAGGTGAAGATGAGGATCTCTCCTCAACAACACACGTGATTTATGTGCTTATTAATGCACAGAAACATGCTAAAGATCAATACTTTACAGCTCACGCTTGTACGACCTTTGCTCTAATGAATCACTTGCACTGGTTTCATTTATTGTACAAGACAAATCTAGAGAAATAAACAGGCCTAATTCGTCATGTCCCGTCATGACCCTGTGACCAGTTTCAGTGTGAAGAGGTGTCGAGGGTCAGTGACGTGATAAAGGTCTTTGTGTTGTCGTTTCTAAGCCAGATGAACTTTCTTTCTTCTGTGCAACACAAATGCAGATATTTAAGAAATATTTGAGCTGCTCTTTTCCATACAGTAAATCATAGAGTGACCAGCGGCCAAATGAAATCATGGAGCAGCTTTGTGTGAGGAACAGACTGATGTTGTTCTATGAGTCATTCTCTGATCATTTGAATATTTAATGAGCTCACTGTCAGAGACACTTCACGCCATTGGTTGAGGAATTTCAATTTGCAGAAATGACTGCCGTTTTTAGAGCTTGACAGACTGAATTATTAATAGTTTATTTGTGCAGGTGCTTTTGGCTTCATTTTCAACATGAAACATGAAAGAAGAAAGAATTATATATAATAATCCTTAAGCAAGTCTGATTCAAGCAGCTGAATCCAATAAACTCTAAAGCACAGACAGAGAAATCATTTGTGGGAGAAGTTATTATTATTCTGATTTCACCTGTGAGACGTGACGGGTTTATCCTCTCCAGCTCTATGAAGATCTTGTGTCTCATAATCACTGTGTCCCAAATAAACCAGATAATCTCCAGATATTGAGTTCATTTTCTGTGCAGATGGACATTTTAAGTACACCATATCAGCATTACAGGACGTTCATTTGTGCACTTTTAATATTGTCCAGATAAACTATAGCTCTTCTGTAATCTCTCTTCTGTTGAGCGATTAGATTTGGTCAAACATGTCATGAGGACTCTGAGATGTTTCTCTCACTGAACGTTCCCTTCATGTGACGCTCCAATAACACGATAAAATGCTGCTTTATACTTATAGGATGGAAATAAGATGCATCACAAAGAGACTAATGAAGAGATTCATTCATATATAAAGCATCATTACTTACGCCATTAACGGATTACACTGCACAAATGCTGCTGTAGATTCAAACGGGCTTTTCATGATTTCAAGTCTGTTTTTGGCCTCGTCTCATTTATTTGTGTGATGTTTGGATGAAATACTCATTAAAGCGTGTTTTGAATGTGCATTATCTGACATCAGTGCATCTGCGTGTCTCTAATGCCGCTGGATTTGGGTATCGATACAGATTTCCCAATTCGATCTGATTCCGATTCACAAGCTCTCGATTTGATTCGATATCGATTCATATGGGTATATTTCAGTTATAATTTATATCAGGGGTCCCCAAACTTTTTTCTATGAGGGCCACATCATTTTTCCTTTCTATAATGGAGGGCTGTAGTCTAACAGAAAATGGCATGGGCCGGAGTGATTTATTGTGGAGATTTTATTATGATTTTAAATGGATTTACAGTATTATGCCTCCTAATGCTAGATTAATTTATTATTTATGCACCATCAAGTGATATATAGCCTATTAAAAGAGCATCATTACTATCGTAATGACATTTTTTCATATTCATTGCTATTGAAATCAAATTATTTACTTACTCATGCGTATTAGGCTAATCAGTGTGAACTATGGGCTTGTTTCTGGCTGGTGAGAAGTCCAATATCAGGTTCCATTCCTGTCACAGCCAGTCTCAAAGACTGATGCAAATGTTCATCAGTGAGTCTTGATCTCATCGGATTTTTCATCAGTTTCATGCGTGAAAAGGTTTGCTCACAGATATACGTGCTGCCAAAAAGTGTGGACATCTTCATTGCATTCCTTCTGATGTTTGGGTAGGTCTCGTTAGGGAGGGCAGTATAGAATTCAATGAGACTGTTGGGCTTAAACGCGTCTTTCAGAACATCACAGTTCTGTAACTCAGCCAACTCAAACTGATAAGAAGGCAGGGCTTCGTCAATGTCAGCAGCAAAAGGGTTCTGAAAAAGGTGGATTTCTTTAGCGTGGACATGTAGCTCACGGAATCGCACATCAAACTCCGCCTTCAGCATTTCCAGCGCTTCCACTGACTTTTCAGCTGGGAATGGGACCACTGGTTTCTCAGCTGAGAGGCTTTGGGTAACAGGGAGATGGGTGAAGTCTTGCTTTTGCACTTGTCCCACAAGCAGTGCTAGTTTCACCTCAAATGCTTTTAGGTGGGAATACATGTCACATATTAGTTTCCCCTTGCCTTGGAGCTGCACGTTGAGGCCATTCAACATTTCGGTCACATCTGTTAAAAAGGCGAGGTCCCATTTCCATTTTGTGTCGATCAGTTCTGGGACATTTTTGCCCTTTGTCAGAAGAAAAACATTGATTTCGGGTAGCAGCTCGTAAAAACGCCTCAAAACTCTGCCCTGGCTTAACCATCGGACATCTCCGTGAGAAGACTCTCGGACAGAAAGACTTGGAACTGCCTGTGTTTAAGTCCGTTTGCTCTGATGAAGTTTATACATGACACCACCACTTTCATAATCGATTCCCACTTCAGAACTTTGCAGCACAGTGCTTGCTGGTGAATTAGGCAGTGTACTTGTAAAGGGGGCATGAGACCTCTTTCCTCCATTTCTCTATTCATGCGTCCTATCAGTCCCCTTGACGCGCCAACCATACTAGGAGCTCCGTCGGTCGTGATGCTGGCCAGCTTAGACCAGTCTAGATCCAACTCTTCTATCGTTTGGCACACTTTACCAAAAATATCCTCCCCTGTCGTAGTACCTACCTTTGAGACTTTTTAGGGCTGCCAGCTCCTCGGACACTTCAAAGTTTGAGCTAACTCCGCGAAGACAAATGAGCAGCTGTGCCGTGTCCTGCACGTCATTACTTTCATCCAGCGCTAATGCAAAAAAATCACTTTCACTTTTTCCTTCAGCAGGGCATATACATTATATCCCATTTCTTCAATTCGTCTGGTGATTGTAGCTACTTGCGGACAGACTCACCGCATTTAAGACGTCTTTCTTATCGGGCACACCTCCTCCGCAACAGCATTCATACATTTCTTTACGAACTCACCATCACTGAATGGCCTACCGCAGGTTGGAATCAGTTTATCTACCTGAAAGCTAGCTCGAATGGATGACTGGTTCAACTGGGTTTGCCGTACAAACGTATTTTGCTGAGCAGATAGTCCACTTTTTAGCTTCGACACTTTGTCTGCTCTCATTTGGCCTTGTAAACTCGCATACTTGTCTCTGTGGCGGGTTTCATAGTGTCGGCGCAGATTGTATTCTTTGAACACGGAGACTGTTTCTTGACAGATGAGGCAAACAGCCATTTCTTTGCATTGAACAAACAAATAATCACTTGTCCACTTTTGGTTAAATACCCTGCATTCTGAATCAACTTTTCTCTTTCCCAACCGTTTGGCCATTTTGTTGTCACTTTAAATTTTCTTGCTGGATCGCGTGCACCCGCTCGATCACGATGAAACGTTAATCCAGGTGAATCTAACAAATAATTTGGCTACTTTAATAATTATAACTAAGAGAAATTTTATTTTGAAAGCCAATATGTATTATCAAATACAAATATGATATGATTAAAACATATTTAAAATTAAATTGTAAAAATATTTCTCTGCATGGCATTGTTCAGAGGGCCGGTCCAAATGTGGGGGCGGGCCGTAGTTTGGGGACCCCTGATTTATATGAACAATCTCCCAGTTAATGCTGTTAATTATACAGAGGACCTTTTTATTAGGTACATTACAAAAATATTAACTTTACTGAGTATATTTCATTCATGTATTTAATAAATAAGTATAATATTATATTGCATATTTTACAATTAGTTAAATTTCTGTTTAATTTCAAAATTTGCACTTTTTACAGGTATTTACATTGATGTGTAAATCTTAATTTTTATTTGTATTGTATGTGTATTCTATATTGTGTGTATTGTTTACTGTACATTGTATATTATATGGTATATATACATTTGATATGTAAATTGTGTTGTGTATGTGTACATTTGATATGTAAATTGTGTTGTGTAAGTATGTGTACATTTGATATGTAAATTGTGTTGTGTATGTGTACATTTGATATGTAAATTGTGTTGTGTAAGTATGTGTACATTTGATATGTAAATTGTGTTGTGTAAGTATGTGTACATTTGATATGTAAATTGTGTTGTGTATGTGTACATTTGATATGTAAATTGTGTTGTGTAAGTATGTGTACATTTGATATGTAAATTGTGTTGTGTAAGTATGTGTACATTTGATATGTAAATTGTGTTGTGTATGTGTACATTTGATATGTAAATTGTGTTGTGTAAGTATGTGTACATTTGATATGTAAATTGTGTTGTGTAAGTATGTTGTTTATTGTAATTGGTATATGTCTCGTCACTGTCATGACTGCTGTGTTGCTCGGAACTGCACACAAGACTTTCACCTACTGTTGCACTCATGTACATGGTAGTGTGACAATAAAGTGATTTGATTTGATTGATTTGATTTGATATGTTGAACATGTGCCGTAAACTGGTACTGTCTCTTTAAGAAAACCAGCAGTTCTGTTAACAACGTCTTTAAATTAGCATATGTTAAAGGGACAGTTCACAGAAAATGTAAATTCTCTCATCATTTATTCTCCCTCATGTCATCCCAGATGTGTGTGACTTTCTTTCATCTGCTGAACACAAATGGAGATGTTTAGAGCAGATAGAGGTCTGTCAGGTGCTTATAATGCAAGTAAACGGGTGCCAGCACTTTGACGGCCACAAGTCATATTTATACAGCGATAAAGTAATCCACACGACCCCAGTCGATCAGTGAATGTCTTCTGAAGTGAATCAATCATTTATATAAGAAACAAGTTGATAATTAAAATGTTTCTGCTTCTAAAAATCTTCATTTGTGTTCAGCAGAAGAAAGAAAGTCACACTTCTGGGAGAATAAATGACGAGAGAATTTTATTTTTTTGGGTGAACTGTCATTTTAAGGAGAGAGACTCAAATGGCTTTATCTCATCTGTGTCATGCCTGATTAGGATTAAATGTTTCTTTTTTATTATGCTTATTATTTTTGATCAACAGCTGACTGTAAAGAACAGAAAGGATTTTAAAAGAGACATTATTTAAAATGGATTGAGTGGATCTCATCTTTGGACATGCAGAACAACTTCTTGCTGCTGAATATTCATCTCTATACAACACAATAACTGGTGAGAGAAATATAAACATTCACCAGCCAGATGCCAAATGTATTCACTGCAGTCACATAGCGAGACATTGGGTGGCAAATGACAGTGACTTCTGCTCAATGGCCTTTATTGAACTGGTGTTGGGGTGATTTGTAGAAGATGTATAGATATATGTCTGTCACACAAACACAAACACAACGTGATGAAATAGTTCATCCAGAAATGATCATTCTCTCATCATTTACTCACACTTATGTCATCTCAAACGCGTGTCTTTCTGTCTTCTGCAGAACTCAAATGAAGATGTTTTGATGGAGATATGATGTGTTTATATCCATACAATACAAGTCAATGGGGTCTAAACACTTTCAAGCTCCAAAAAGGGCATAAATGCATTATAAAAGTAATGACTCCAGTCTTCTGGAGTGTATAACGCTATGTGCTATTTTTTGGTCTGTTTCTCACCCAAAACTAATTGAACTGATTCTGAAGACATGGATTAAATCACAGGAGTCATATAGATGACCTTTACTCGCCTTTATGAACGCCCCTTTAGATGGTTGTGTATAATGACACGATGTCTTCAATAATTACAGTAAATACATTTAGTTTCTTGCTTTAGATAAATGTTGAAGACATGCAATATCCTCTTAAAGCTGTCACAAATGATCTCAAAGGTTTTGAGTAAATAATCTGTTCTGCAGGTGAAATTCTCCTTTATTTCCCACATCATGAACTTCATCAGCACACTTCTGTACATCTATTTTCAGCTGTCTATAGTTTCTGTGAGCTGCTACACTTCAAACCGTCCCTGTTTAATGTTAGTTATGTTGTTTTTACGTCTCGTGTCTGTTTGTGTTTGTTGGCGGTTGTAATTGTTCAGATCTGACATGTACATTTTTCATTTGTGTTCGACTTTCAACTGAATTCCATCTGCATGTTTGGGGCCCCCTGGGGCCTCCTCATCATGTCTGAGGCCCATCGGAGGTGCACCTGGCCTGCTCGCAGAATTCCGCACACGGGGTGGAACATTGCCGAGGGGTTCTTTGTTCCCAGCGGAGCATCCGAGCACCGCGGCGCAGACTGTGTGAAGACACGAGGGGCGTGAGGGGGGTCTGCTGCTCTCTGAACTCGCTCTGGGAATATTATATCCACAGAAGAACAACAAACATGACGTTTGTGGTATGACAGATGTGTGATGTTGATGTTCATCGTGTTACGCCATGTTTGCAAACGCTTCTAATGTCTCATTTCTTTAAACTAGATCTGAGAACTTTCATCAGCTTGCATGTGTATTACAGAACCTCAAATAACCTCCTGATGTTTCTCTCCTGAAATTAAAGTCTTCAGCTGTCGGATGTTTCGTATAAATGTCTGAAGAAAAGGTTCCTACCTTGATTATGTTATTAATTGGGAACTCTGTCCCGAGCGTGACCGCTGTGTGCATTTCCATTTTTTATTTATAACTAGTAGCACAAAATAAACATACCAAAAAATATATTATATTATTATTTTTTTTTAGATACAATATGTAAAATGTTCATGTAATATTTGTGTTTTTTTGCCGATGTGTGAACGACTTGTAATGTAACTTAGAAAATGATCCCTTCCCGGACTTCCTATATTGCCTATTAAAGCCTGTCGACTGATGTTCATGGGTAGGCAGCGGGTCGCTTTTGCCGGGAAAATCCAAAGGATGTTTCGTTTATGCTCATGAGAGTCTTAGCGCTTCTCTTCTGCTATTCAGCAGCGACAACAAACTGCAACACAAGATAACGTTATCTTAGAGATGAATCCAGAAAACGTCCGGCACAACACCGACTCCTACAAACTCAGAGTAAACCAAACTAACATTTATCTACTGAACCCCGTCTGGATGAACGGGATCGAGCGAAAACTAGAGTGAACATCGACAGGACGTTTGATTCAACTAATTTCAACGATCTTCTCTTTATAGTAAAAGTCAGGATAATGTTAATGTGTAATTATTCAATAAAAGATAAACTACAATAACACATGAAATAAATGCTAAACAATGTTCAGCTCATGCTAAAAGCTCCATTCATTAGTGTAACGTAACTTATACAGAAAATATACATAATCTATTATTATAAAACAATAGTGCATCGATATATCAGAAAGACTGATTATATACTGAACTGTGTCACATATTTATAATGTTTATTTTATAAACCGCTACTGTCATCATACACCACATTTAGCTAACCGCTATTGATAACACTTGCTAACGGCGACATAAGCTATCGTATAAATGCAGTCAATGTATCATGCAAAGAAAAGTGATGGCTTCAAACTACAGTCTCTTATAGTCAGATCTATATCCACACTTTGTTTTAGTCCTGTTCCAGCACTGGAGACTCAGTCAAACAATCATAACTGTGTAATTTTAATGATGTTACCTCATCTGTTAGCATGATGTCGGTGGATCACGTTCAGTCTCTTTGTACGTTACATCATTGTTTTGGTGGATGCTTGTGTCCCTATGGAGTGTGTCTATGAGCATGAGCAACAGGCTGCAGTTCACTGAACGGCCACAGGTGTCACTATGGAGTGTGTGTATGAGCGCGAGCAACAGGCTGCAGTTCACTGAACGGCCACAGGTGTCACTATGGAGTGTGTGTATGAGCGCGAGCAACAGACTGCAGTTCACTGAACGCCACAGGTGTCACTATGGGTGTGTGTATGAGCACGAGCAACAGGCTGCAGTTCACTGAACGGCCACAGGTGTCACTATGGAGTGTGTGTATGAGCACGAGCAACAGGCTGCAGTTCACTGAACGGCCACAGGTGTCACTATGGAGTGTGTGTATGAGCACGAGCAACAGGCTGCAGTTCACTGAACGGCCACAGGTGTCACTATGGAGTGTGTGTATGAGCGCGAGCAACAGACTGCAGTTCACTGAACGGCCACAGGTGTCACTATGGAGTGTGTGTATGAGCACGAGCAACAGGCTGCAGTTCACTGAACAGCCACAAGTGTCACTATGGAGTGTGATATGTATGTCTACATATGTGGATAACGGGACTAAGTTGTAAAATTTTAAATAATGCTAACCTATAGAAAGTCAGATTGTTTATGATGTTTGCAGAAGTGTTAATTATTCATGTTTATTACGTCATAAATTATCATAATTTATTCAGATTCACAGTAATGTCCAGCATCATCCAATCACTGTCAATCATGTTCAAATAAAATGATCCATTATAAATGTTGAATCTATGTACTGATGATCATTGTCCCATGTGTGTCAAACAAGTGATCCAAACATCATCTGCAGCCTGAAACTGAACTTTTGATCATATTTGAAGCTTTTTTATAGTATAATGAGGGTCTCTGTGTTGTTTACAGCATAATAGATTTTCTTTAGAAGTGCCACATATTGATGATACCAGATGACTCTATCTAACAAGAATATCTCTTAAAAAACAGTCAAATCACATCAGCAATAATGAAGTCTATAGATTGCAGACAAACATGTTTATTGACGTGACAATCTGATGTTACGCTCCAAGTGGATTCTGATTGGTTCAGCCACAGCATGACCAGATACTGAATATAGAGAGGCCACAAGGTAAACTACCTGAATACTCAAACTAATACCTGAAGTCATTATTATAAGGGTTGACAGAAGAATAACTGAATTGCTCTCTTTAGATGATCATTGTGTGGTCAGTGATTTCAGCATCAACATTAATCTGCTAACAGAAAACAACAGCAATGCCAGAGCTACAAAAGAACATAAGCCTGATGTTTATGATGATATATGATTAAAATAACAATCACACAGAAAAACTCACATTGTGTTTCATTTCATTGTTTTGAAGCAGGAGATTATGCGTCATTACAAAGGGATGTGATTAAATATCTGTATTATATCAAGAGTGTTCTGAGAAATGTTTCTCTGTCCAAAACAAGGTCTGAAGAAACAAAAGAGGACTGATCGTGCTGCATCAGGAATGAGGGTGGGCCGAACAATCTGACCTTGATTGAGTTTGAGATGGTAGCACAACATGTTCAATGGAGTTAATGACCTGGAATGGGTTCTCCTCATTAGTGCTGCTGGACAGCTCAAACCATGATGTTACTGTACTTGCCCATTTTTACCACCTCAAGCTTTAGAAAGGTTACGTCACACAAGAAGAGTCATGTCGCCGGCTAACAGAAATGTGTAACGAGTCGTTGTGGGCGGGTTGTAATTAATGTACAACAGCCCTTTTGACAAGCATAAACAAATAATAACAACTATAATACTCATAATAGTTGTATAATTCTGCTGTTGTATCAAGTTACACAAGAAATGAGACTTTTATTATGTGGAGAGTCAAGATGAAGGAGCTGTGTTGAAAGCATGTGTAAGATCGCTCCTGACCAATTCATCAAATTCCTCTGGAGTTTTATGAGATCCCATAGTTCTGTGATGTTGTCCTGCTGTGTACAGGAACACCCTGACCCCTTTACCTTTCCACTAAAGGCTGTTGGGATATGAGGACAGCTGCACTGATGCACCTGTGACTCATTCAGCAGGACACACTGGTGCAGATGTCTGATCCAGCGCTGTGTGACCTCTACACTCAATATTAAACTACTCTTTGAACTTGTGAATTGTTGGGGATTTGGGGTTATTGTAAATCCTTCCTATGTGGCCACATGCTGTATATATGACTGGTGTCTACATTATCTGTTATATATGACTGGTGTCTATAGTATCTGTTATATATGACTGGTGTCTATAGTATCTGTTATATATGACTGGTGTCTACATTATCTGTTATATATGACTGGTGTCTATAGTATCTGTTATATATGACTGGTGTCTACATTATCTGTTATATATGACTGGTGTCTACATTATCTGTTATATATGACTGGTGTCTACATTATCTGTTATATATGACTGGTGTCTACATTATCTGTTATATATGACTGGTGTCTACATTATCTGTTATATATGACTGGTGTCTATAGTATATGTTATATATGACTGGTGTCTACATTATCTGTTATATATGACTGGTGTCTACATTATCTGTTATATATGACTGGTGTCTACATTATCTGTTATATATGACTGGTGTCTATAGTATCTGTTATATATGACTGGTGTCTACATTATCTGTTATATATGACTGGTGTCTACATTATCTGTTATATATGACTGGTGTCTATAGTATCTGTTATATATGACTGGTGTCTATAGTATATGTTATATATGACTGGTGTCTACATTATCTGTTATATATGACTGGTGTCTACATTATCTGTTATATATGACTGGTGTCTACATTATCTGTTATATATGACTGGTGTCTACATTATCTGTTATATATGACTGGTGTCTACATTATCTGTTATATATGACTGGTGTCTACATTATCTGTTATATATGACTGGTGTCTACATTATCTGTTATATATGACTGGTGTCTACATTATCTGTTATATATGACTGGTGTCTACATTATCTGTTATATATGACTGGTGTCTACATTATCTGTTATATATGACTGGTGTCTACATTATCTGTTATATATGACTGGTGTCTACATTATCTGTTATATATGACTGGTGTCTACATTATCTGTTATATATGACTGGTGTCTACATTATCTGTTATATATGACTGGTGTCTATAGTATCTGTTATATATGACTGGTGTCTACATTATCTGTTATATATGACTGGTGTCTACATTATCTGTTATATATGACTGGTGTCTATAGTATCTGTTATATATGACTGGTGTCTACATTATCTGTTATATATGACTGGTGTCTACATTATCTGTTATATATGACTGGTGTCTATAGTATCTGTTATATATGACTGGTGTCTACATTATCTGTTATATATGACTGGTGTCTACATTATCTGTTATATATGACTGGTGTCTATAGTATCTGTTATATATGACTGGTGTCTACATTATCTGTTATATATGACTGGTGTCTATAGTATCTGTTATATATGACTGGTGTCTACATTATCTGTTATATATGACTGGTGTCTACATTATCTGTTATATATGACTGGTGTCTACATTATCTGTTATATATGACTGGTGTCTACATTATCTGTTATATATGACTGGTGTCTACATTATCTGTTATATATGACTGGTGTCTACATTATCTGTTATATATGACTGGTGTCTACATTATCTGTTATATATGACTGGTGTCTACATTATCTGTTATATATGACTGGTGTCTACATTATCTGTTATATATGACTGGTGTCTATAGTATCTGTTATATATGACTGGTGTCTACATTATCTGTTATATATGACTGGTGTCTACAGTATCTGTTATATATGACTGGTGTCTACATTATCTGTTATATATGACTGGTGTCTATAGTATCTGTTATATATGACTGGTGTCTACATTATCTGTTATATATGACTGGTGTCTACATTATCTGTTATATATGACTGGTGTCTATAGTATCTGTTATATATGACTGGTGTCTATAGTATCTGTTATATATGACTGGTGTCTACATTATCTGTTATATATGACTGGTGTCTACATTATCTGTTATATATGACTGGTGTCTATAGTATCTGTTATATATGACTGGTGTCTATAGTATCTGTTATATATGACTGGTGTCTACATTATCTGTTATATATGACTGGTGTCTACATTATCTGTTATATATGACTGGTGTCTATAGTATCTGTTATATATGACTGGTGTCTACATTATCTGTTATATATGACTGGTGTCTACATTATCTGTTATATATGACTGGTGTCTACATTATCTGTTATATATGACTGGTGTCTACATTATCTGTTATATATGACTGGTGTCTATAGTATCTGTTATATATGACTGGTGTCTACAGTATCTGTTATATATGACTGGTGTCTACATTATCTGTTATATATGACTGGTGTCTACATTATCTGTTATATATGACTGGTGTCTACAGTATCTGTTATATATCACTGGTGTCTATAGTATCTGTTATATATGACTGGTGTCTACATTATCTGTTATATATGACTGGTGTCTACATTATCTGTTATATATGACTGGTGTCTATAGTATCTGTTATATATGACTGGTGTCTACATTATCTGTTATATATGACTGGTGTCTACATTATCTGTTATATATGACTGGTGTCTACATTATCTGTTATATATGACTGGTGTCTACATTATCTGTTATATATGACTGGTGTCTACATTATCTGTTATATATGACTGGTGTCTATAGTATATGTTATATACGACTGGTGTCTACATTATCTGTTATATATGACTGGTGTCTACATTATCTGTTATATATGACTGGTGTCTACAGTATCTGTTATATATGACTGGTGTCTACATTATCTGTTATATATGACTGGTGTCTACATTATCTGTTATATATGACTGGTGTCTACATTATCTGTTATATATGACTGGTGTCTACATTATCTGTTATATATGACTGGTGTCTACATTATCTGTTATATATGACTGGTGTCTACATTATCTGTTATATATGACTGGTGTCTACATTATCTGTTATATATGACTGGTGTCTATAGTATCTGTTATATATGACTGGTGTCTACATTATCTGTTATATATGACTGGTGTCTATAGTATCTGTTATATATGACTGGTGTCTACATTATCTGTTATATATGACTGGTGTCTACATTATCTGTTATATATGACTGGTGTCTACATTATCTGTTATATATGACTGGTGTCTATAGTATCTGTTATATATGACTGGTGTCTACATTATCTGTTATATATGACTGGTGTCTACATTATCTGTTATATATGACTGGTGTCTACATTATCTGTTATATATGACTGGTGTCTATAGTATCTGTTATATATGACTGGTGTCTACATTATCTGTTATATATGACTGGTGTCTACATTATCTGTTATATATGACTGGTGTCTACATTATCTGTTATATATGACTGGTGTCTACATTATCTGTTATATATGACTGGTGTCTATAGTATCTGTTATATATGACTGGTGTCTACATTATCTGTTATATATGACTGGTGTCTACAGTATCTGTTATATATGACTGGTGTCTACAGTATCTGTTATATATGACTGGTGTCTACATTATCTGTTATATATGACTGGTGTCTACATTATCTGTTATATATGACTGGTGTCTACATTATCTGTTATATATGACTGGTGTCTATAGTATCTGTTATATATGACTGGTGTCTACATTATCTGTTATATATGACTGGTGTCTACATTATCTGTTATATATGACTGGTGTCTATAGTATCTGTTATATATGACTGGTGTCTACATTATCTGTTATATATGACTGGTGTCTACATTATCTGTTATATATGACTGGTGTCTATAGTATCTGTTATATATGACTGGTGTCTACATTATCTGTTATATATGACTGGTGTCTACATTATCTGTTATATATGACTGGTGTCTACATTATCTGTTATATATGACTGGTGTCTACATTATCTGTTATATATGACTGGTGTCTACATTATCTGTTATATATGACTGGTGTCTATAGTATCTGTTATATATGACTGGTGTCTACATTATCTGTTATATATGACTGGTGTCTACATTATCTGTTATATATGACTGGTGTCTACATTATCTGTTATATATGACTGGTGTCTATAGTATCTGTTATATATGACTGGTGTCTATAGTATCTGTTATATATGACTGGTGTCTACATTATCTGTTATATATGACTGGTGTCTATAGTATCTGTTATATATGACTGGTGTCTACATTATCTGTTATATATGACTGGTGTCTATAGTATCTGTTATATATGACTGGTGTCTACATTATCTGTTATATATGACTGGTGTCTATAGTATCTGTTATATATGACTGGTGTCTACATTATCTGTTATATATGACTGGTGTCTACATTATCTGTTATATATGACTGGTGTCTATAGTATCTGTTATATATGACTGGTGTCTACATTATCTGTTATATATGACTGGTGTCTATAGTATCTGTTATATATGACTGGTGTCTACATTATCTGTTATATATGACTGGTGTCTACATTATCTGTTATATATGACTGGTGTCTATAGTATCTGTTATATATGACTGGTGTCTACATTATCTGTTATATATGACTGGTGTCTACATTATCTGTTATATATGACTGGTGTCTACATTATCTGTTATATATGACTGGTGTCTATAGTATCTGTTATATATGACTGGTGTCTACATTATCTGTTATATATGACTGGTGTCTATAGTATCTGTTATATATGACTGGTGTCTACATTATCTGTTATATATGACTGGTGTCTATAGTATCTGTTATATATGACTGGTGTCTACATTATCTGTTATATATGACTGGTGTCTACATTATCTGTTATATATGACTGGTGTCTACATTATCTGTTATATATGACTGGTGTCTATAGTATCTGTTATATATGACTGGTGTCTACATTATCTGTTATATATGACTGGTGTCTACATTATCTGTTATATATGACTGGTGTCTACATTATCTGTTATATATGACTGGTGTCTACATTATCTGTTATATATGACTGGTGTCTATAGTATCTGTTATATATGACTGGTGTCTACATTATCTGTTATATATGACTGGTGTCTACATTATCTGTTATATATGACTGGTGTCTATAGTATCTGTTATATATGACTGGTGTCTACATTATCTGTTATATATGACTGGTGTCTATAGTATCTGTTATATATGACTGGTGTCTACATTATCTGTTATATATGACTGGTGTCTATAGTATCTGTTATATATGACTGGTGTCTACATTATCTGTTATATATGACTGGTGTCTACATTATCTGTTATATATGACTGGTGTCTATAGTATCTGTTATATATGACTGGTGTCTATAGTATCTGTTATATATGACTGGTGTCTACATTATCTGTTATATATGACTGGTGTCTATAGTATCTGTTATATATGACTGGTGTCTACATTATCTGTTATATATGACTGGTGTCTATAGTATCTGTTATATATGACTGGTGTCTACATTATCTGTTATATATGACTGGTGTCTATAGTATCTGTTATATATGACTGGTGTCTACATTATCTGTTATATATGACTGGTGTCTATAGTATCTGTTATATATGACTGGTGTCTACATTATCTGTTATATATGACTGGTGTCTATAGTATCTGTTATATATGACTGGTGTCTACATTATCTGTTATATATGACTGGTGTCTATAGTATCTGTTATATATGACTGGTGTCTACATTATCTGTTATATATGACTGGTGTCTACATTATCTGTTATATATGACTGGTGTCTATAGTATCTGTTATATATGACTGGTGTCTATAGTATCTGTTATATATGACTGGTGTCTACATTATCTGTTATATATGACTGGTGTCTACATTATCTGTTATATATGACTGGTGTCTATAGTATCTGTTATATATGACTGGTGTCTACATTATCTGTTATATATGACTGGTGTCTATAGTATCTGTTATATATGACTGGTGTCTATAGTATCTGTTATATATGACTGGTGTCTATAGTATCTGTTATATATGACTGGTGTCTATAGTATCTGTTATATATGACTGGTGTCTATAGTAACTGTTATATATGACTGGTGTCTATAGTAACAGTTATATATGACTGGTGTCTACATGATCTGTTATATATGACTGGTGTCTATAGTATCTGTTATATATGACTGGTGTCTACATGATCTGTTATATATGACTGGTGTCTACATTATCTGTTATATATGACTGGTGTCTATAGTATCTGTTATATATGACTGGTGTCTACATTATCTGTTATATATGACTGGTGTCTACATTATCTGTTATATATGACTGGTGTCTACATTATCTGTTATATATGACTGGTGTCTATAGTATCTGTTATATATGACTGGTGTCTACATTATCTGTTATATATGACTGGTGTCTACATTATCTGTTATATATGACTGGTGTCTATAGTATCTGTTATATATGACTGGTGTCTATAGTATCTGTTATATATGACTGGTGTCTATAGTATCTGTTATATATGACTGGTGTCTACATTATCTGTTATATATGACTGGTGTCTATAGTATCTGTTATATATGACTGGTGTCTACATTATCTGTTATATATGACTGGTGTCTATAGTATCTGTTATATATGACTGGTGTCTACATTATCTGTTATATATGACTGGTGTCTATAGTATCTGTTATATATGACTGGTGTCTATAGTATCTGTTATATATGACTGGTGTCTACATTATCTGTTATATATGACTGGTGTCTACATTATCTGTTATATATGACTGGTGTCTATAGTATCTGTTATATATGACTGGTGTCTACATTATCTGTTATATATGACTGGTGTCTATAGTATCTGTTATATATGACTGGTGTCTACATTATCTGTTATATATGACTGGTGTCTACATTATCTGTTATATATGACTGGTGTCTACATTATCTGTTATATATGACTGGTGTCTACATTATCTGTTATATATGACTGGTGTCTACATTATCTGTTATATATGACTGGTGTCTACATTATCTGTTATATATGACTGGTGTCTACATTATCTGTTATATATGACTGGTGTCTACATTATCTGTTATATATGACTGGTGTCTACATTATCTGTTATATATGACTGGTGTCTATAGTATCTGTTATATATGACTGGTGTCTACATTATCTGTTATATATGACTGGTGTCTATAGTATCTGTTATATATGACTGGTGTCTACATTATCTGTTATATATGACTGGTGTCTACATTATCTGTTATATATGACTGGTGTCTACATTATCTGTTATATATGACTGGTGTCTATAGTATCTGTTATATATGACTGGTGTCTACATTATCTGTTATATATGACTGGTGTCTACATTATCTGTTATATATGACTGGTGTCTACAGTATCTGTTATATATGACTGGTGTCTACATTATCTGTTATATATGACTGGTGTCTATAGTATCTGTTATATATGACTGGTGTCTACATTATCTGTTATATATGACTGGTGTCTATAGTATCTGTTATATATGACTGGTGTCTACATTATCTGTTATATATGACTGGTGTCTACATTATCTGTTATATATGACTGGTGTCTACATTATCTGTTATATATGACTGGTGTCTATAGTATCTGTTATATATGACTGGTGTCTACATTATCTGTTATATATGACTGGTGTCTATAGTATCTGTTATATATGACTGGTGTCTACATTATCTGTTATATATGACTGGTGTCTACATTATCTGTTATATATGACTGGTGTCTACATTATCTGTTATATATGACTGGTGTCTATAGTATCTGTTATATATGACTGGTGTCTACATTATCTGTTATATATGACTGGTGTCTATAGTATCTGTTATATATGACTGGTGTCTACATTATCTGTTATATATGACTGGTGTCTATAGTATCTGTTATATATGACTGGTGTCTATAGTATCTGTTATATATGACTGGTGTCTACATTATCTGTTATATATGACTGGTGTCTATAGTATCTGTTATATATGACTGGTGTCTACATTATCTGTTATATATGACTGGTGTCTATAGTATCTGTTATATATGACTGGTGTCTACATTATCTGTTATATATGACTGGTGTCTATAGTATCTGTTATATATGACTGGTGTCTACATTATCTGTTATATATGACTGGTGTCTATAGTATCTGTTATATATGACTGGTGTCTACATTATCTGTTATATATGACTGGTGTCTACATTATCTGTTATATATGACTGGTGTCTATAGTATCTGTTATATATGACTGGTGTCTATAGTATCTGTTATATATGACTGGTGTCTACATTATCTGTTATATATGACTGGTGTCTATAGTATCTGTTATATATGACTGGTGTCTACATTATCTGTTATATATGACTGGTGTCTATAGTATCTGTTATATATGACTGGTGTCTATAGTATCTGTTATATATGACTGGTGTCTATAGTATCTGTTATATATGACTGGTGTCTACATTATCTGTTATATATGACTGGTGTCTATAGTATCTGTTATATATGACTGGTGTCTATAGTATCTGTTATATATGACTGGTGTCTATAGTATCTGTTATATATGACTGGTGTCTACATTATCTGTTATATATGACTGGTGTCTATAGTATCTGTTATATATGACTGGTGTCTACATTATCTGTTATATATGACTGGTGTCTACATTATCTGTTATATATGACTGGTGTCTACATTATCTGTTATATATGACTGGTGTCTATAGTATCTGTTATATATGACTGGTGTCTATAGTATCTGTTATATATGACTGGTGTCTATAGTATCTGTTATATATGACTGGTGTCTATAGTATCTGTTATATATGACTGGTGTCTACATTATCTGTTATATATGACTGGTGTCTATAGTATATGTTATATATGACTGGTGTCTACATTATCTGTTATATATGACTGGTGTCTACATTATCTGTTATATATGACTGGTGTCTACAGTATATGTTATATATGACTGGTGTCTACATTATCTGTTATATATGACTGGTGTCTACATTATCTGTTATATATGACTGGTGTCTACATTATCTGTTATATATGACTGGTGTCTATAGTATCTGTTATATATGACTGGTGTCTACATTATCTGTTATATATGACTGGTGTCTACATTATCTGTTATATATGACTGGTGTCTATAGTATCTGTTATATATGACTGGTGTCTACATTATCTGTTATATATGACTGGTGTCTATAGTATCTGTTATATATGACTGGTGTCTACATTATCTGTTATATATGACTGGTGTCTACATTATCTGTTATATATGACTGGTGTCTACATTATCTGTTATATATGACTGGTGTCTACATTATCTGTTATATATGACTGGTGTCTACATTATCTGTTATATATGACTGGTGTCTACATTATCTGTTATATATGACTGGTGTCTACATTATCTGTTATATATGACTGGTGTCTACATTATCTGTTATATATGACTGGTGTCTACATTATCTGTTATATATGACTGGTGTCTACATTATCTGTTATATATGACTGGTGTCTATAGTATCTGTTATATATGACTGGTGTCTACATTATCTGTTATATATGACTGGTGTCTACATTATCTGTTATATATGACTGGTGTCTACATTATCTGTTATATATGACTGGTGTCTATAGTATCTGTTATATATGACTGGTGTCTACATTATCTGTTATATATGACTGGTGTCTACATTATCTGTTATATATGACTGGTGTCTATAGTATCTGTTATATATGACTGGTGTCTACATTATCTGTTATATATGACTGGTGTCTACATTATCTGTTATATATGACTGGTGTCTACATTATCTGTTATATATGACTGGTGTCTATAGTATCTGTTATATATGACTGGTGTCTACATTATCTGTTATATATGACTGGTGTCTACATTATCTGTTATATATGACTGGTGTCTATAGTATCTGTTATATATGACTGGTGTCTACATTATCTGTTATATATGACTGGTGTCTATAGTATCTGTTATATATGACTGGTGTCTACATTATCTGTTATATATGACTGGTGTCTATAGTATCTGTTATATATGACTGGTGTCTACATTATCTGTTATATATGACTGGTGTCTATAGTATCTGTTATATATGACTGGTGTCTACATTATCTGTTATATATGACTGGTGTCTACATTATCTGTTATATATGACTGGTGTCTATAGTATCTGTTATATATGACTGGTGTCTACATTATCTGTTATATATGACTGGTGTCTATAGTATCTGTTATATATGACTGGTGTCTACATTATCTGTTATATATGACTGGTGTCTATAGTATCTGTTATATATGACTGGTGTCTACATTATCTGTTATATATGACTGGTGTCTATAGTATCTGTTATATATGACTGGTGTCTACATTATCTGTTATATATGACTGGTGTCTATAGTATCTGTTATATATGACTGGTGTCTACATTATCTGTTATATATGACTGGTGTCTATAGTATCTGTTATATATGACTGGTGTCTACATTATCTGTTATATATGACTGGTGTCTATAGTATCTGTTATATATGACTGGTGTCTATAGTATCTGTTATATATGACTGGTGTCTACATTATCTGTTATATATGACTGGTGTCTATAGTATCTGTTATATATGACTGGTGTCTATAGTATCTGTTATATATGACTGGTGTCTACATTATCTGTTATATATGACTGGTGTCTATAGTATATGTTATATATGACTGGTGTCTATAGTATCTGTTATATATGACTGGTGTCTATAGTATATGTTATATATGACTGGTGTCTATAGTATATGTTATATATGACTGGTGTCTACATTATCTGTTATATATGACTGGTGTCTATAGTATCTGTTATATATGACTGGTGTCTATAGTATCTGTTATATATGACTGGTGTCTACATTATCTGTTATATATGACTGGTGTCTATAGTATCTGTTATATATGACTGGTGTCTATAGTATCTGTTATATATGACTGGTGTCTACATTATCTGTTATATATGACTGGTGTCTATAGTATCTGTTATATATGACTGGTGTCTACATTATCTGTTATATATGACTGGTGTCTATAGTATCTGTTATATATGACTGGTGTCTATAGTATCTGTTATATATGACTGGTGTCTACATTATCTGTTATATATGACTGGTGTCTACAGTATCTGTTATATATGACTGGTGTCTATAGTATCTGTTATATATGACTGGTGTCTACATTATCTGTTATATATGACTGGTGTCTATAGTATCTGTTATATATGACTGGTGTCTACATTATCTGTTATATATGACTGGTGTCTACATTATCTGTTATATATGACTGGTGTCTATAGTATCTGTTATATATGACTGGTGTCTATAGTATCTGTTATATATGACTGGTGTCTACATTATCTGTTATATATGACTGGTGTCTACATTATCTGTTATATATGACTGGTGTCTATAGTATCTGTTATATATGACTGGTGTCTATAGTATCTGTTATATATGACTGGTGTCTACATTATCTGTTATATATGACTGGTGTCTACATTATCTGTTATATATGACTGGTGTCTATAGTATCTGTTATATATGACTGGTGTCTACATTATCTGTTATATATGACTGGTGTCTATAGTATCTGTTATATATGACTGGTGTCTACATTATCTGTTATATATGACTGGTGTCTACATTATCTGTTATATATGACTGGTGTCTATAGTATCTGTTATATATGACTGGTGTCTACATTATCTGTTATATATGACTGGTGTCTACATTATCTGTTATATATGACTGGTGTCTATAGTATCTGTTATATATGACTGGTGTCTACATTATCTGTTATATATGACTGGTGTCTACATTATCTGTTATATATGACTGGTGTCTATAGTATCTGTTATATATGACTGGTGTCTACATTATCTGTTATATATGACTGGTGTCTACATTATCTGTTATATATGACTGGTGTCTATAGTATCTGTTATATATGACTGGTGTCTATAGTATATGTTATATATGACTGGTGTCTACATTATCTGTTATATATGACTGGTGTCTACATTATCTGTTATATATGACTGGTGTCTATAGTATATGTTATATATGACTGGTGTCTACATTATCTGTTATATATGACTGGTGTCTACATTATCTGTTATATATGACTGGTGTCTACATTATCTGTTATATATGACTGGTGTCTACATTATCTGTTATATATGACTGGTGTCTACATTATCTGTTATATATGACTGGTGTCTACATTATCTGTTATATATGACTGGTGTCTATAGTATCTGTTATATATGACTGGTGTCTACATTATCTGTTATATATGACTGGTGTCTATAGTATCTGTTATATATGACTGGTGTCTACATTATCTGTTATATATGACTGGTGTCTATAGTATCTGTTATATATGACTGGTGTCTATAGTATCTGTTATATATGACTGGTGTCTACATTATCTGTTATATATGACTGGTGTCTACATTATCTGTTATATATGACTGGTGTCTACATTATCTGTTATATATGACTGGTGTCTATAGTATCTGTTATATATGACTGGTGTCTACATTATCTGTTATATATGACTGGTGTCTACATTATCTGTTATATATGACTGGTGTCTATAGTATCTGTTATATATGACTGGTGTCTATAGTATCTGTTATATATGACTGGTGTCTACATTATCTGTTATATATGACTGGTGTCTACATTATCTGTTATATATGACTGGTGTCTATAGTATCTGTTATATATGACTGGTGTCTACATTATCTGTTATATATGACTGGTGTCTATAGTATCTGTTATATATGACTGGTGTCTATAGTATCTGTTATATATGACTGGTGTCTATAGTATCTGTTATATATGACTGGTGTCTACATTATCTGTTATATATGACTGGTGTCTATAGTATCTGTTATATATGACTGGTGTCTATATTATCTGTTATATATGACTGGTGTCTACATTATCTGTTATATATGACTGGTGTCTACATTATCTGTTATATATGACTGGTGTCTATAGTATCTGTTATATATGACTGGTGTCTATAGTATCTGTTATATATGACTGGTGTCTACATTATCTGTTATATATGACTGGTGTCTACATTATCTGTTATATATGACTGGTGTCTATAGTATCTGTTATATATGACTGGTGTCTACAGTATCTGTTATATATGACTGGTGTCTACATTATCTGTTATATATGACTGGTGTCTATAGTATCTGTTATATATGACTGGTGTCTACATTATCTGTTATATATGACTGGTGTCTATAGTATCTGTTATATATGACTGGTGTCTATAGTATCTGTTATATATGACTGGTGTCTATAGTATCTGTTATATATGACTGGTGTCTACATTATCTGTTATATATGACTGGTGTCTATAGTATCTGTTATATATGACTGGTGTCTACATTATCTGTTATATATGACTGGTGTCTACATTATCTGTTATATATGACTGGTGTCTACATTATCTGTTATATATGACTGGTGTCTATAGTATCTGTTATATATGACTGGTGTCTACATTATCTGTTATATATGACTGGTGTCTACATTATCTGTTATATATGACTGGTGTCTATAGTATCTGTTATATATGACTGGTGTCTACATTATCTGTTATATATGACTGGTGTCTATAGTATCTGTTATATATGACTGGTGTCTACATTATCTGTTATATATGACTGGTGTCTATAGTATCTGTTATATATGACTGGTGTCTACATTATCTGTTATATATGACTGGTGTCTATAGTATCTGTTATATATGACTGGTGTCTATAGTATCTGTTATATATGACTGGTGTCTACATTATCTGTTATATATGACTGGTGTCTACATTATCTGTTATATATGACTGGTGTCTACATTATCTGTTATATATGACTGGTGTCTACATTATCTGTTATATATGACTGGTGTCTACATTATCTGTTATATATGACTGGTGTCTACATTATCTGTTATATATGACTGGTGTCTATAGTATCTGTTATATATGACTGGTGTCTACATTATCTGTTATATATGACTGGTGTCTACATTATCTGTTATATATGACTGGTGTCTATAGTATATGTTATATATGACTGGTGTCTACATTATCTGTTATATATGACTGGTGTCTACATTATCTGTTATATATGACTGGTGTCTACATTATCTGTTATATATGACTGGTGTCTATAGTATCTGTTATATATGACTGGTGTCTACATTATCTGTTATATATGACTGGTGTCTATAGTATCTGTTATATATGACTGGTGTCTATAGTATCTGTTATATATGACTGGTGTCTATAGTATCTGTTATATATGACTGGTGTCTATAGTATCTGTTATATATGACTGGTGTCTATAGTATCTGTTATATATGACTGGTGTCTATAGTATCTGTTATATATGACTGGTGTCTACATTATCTGTTATATATGACTGGTGTCTACATTATCTGTTATATATGACTGGTGTCTACATTATCTGTTATATATGACTGGTGTCTATAGTATCTGTTATATATGACTGGTGTCTACATTATCTGTTATATATGACTGGTGTCTACATTATCTGTTATATATGACTGGTGTCTACATTATCTGTTATATATGACTGGTGTCTACATTATCTGTTATATATGACTGGTGTCTATAGTATCTGTTATATATGACTGGTGTCTACATTATCTGTTATATATGACTGGTGTCTATAGTATCTGTTATATATGACTGGTGTCTACATTATCTGTTATATATGACTGGTGTCTACATTATCTGTTATATATGACTGGTGTCTACATTATCTGTTATATATGACTGGTGTCTATAGTATCTGTTATATATGACTGGTGTCTACATTATCTGTTATATATGACTGGTGTCTACATTATCTGTTATATATGACTGGTGTCTACATTATCTGTTATATATGACTGGTGTCTACATTATCTGTTATATATGACTGGTGTCTACATTATCTGTTATATATGACTGGTGTCTACATTATCTGTTATATATGACTGGTGTCTACATTATCTGTTATATATGACTGGTGTCTACATTATCTGTTATATATGACTGGTGTCTACATTATCTGTTATATATGACTGGTGTCTACATTATCTGTTATATATGACTGGTGTCTACATTATCTGTTATATATGACTGGTGTCTATAGTATCTGTTATATATGACTGGTGTCTACATTATCTGTTATATATGACTGGTGTCTACATTATCTGTTATATATGACTGGTGTCTACATTATCTGTTATATATGACTGGTGTCTACATTATCTGTTATATATGACTGGTGTCTATAGTATCTGTTATATATGACTGGTGTCTATAGTATCTGTTATATATGACTGGTGTCTACATTATCTGTTATATATGACTGGTGTCTACATTATCTGTTATATATGACTGGTGTCTACATTATCTGTTATATATGACTGGTGTCTATAGTATCTGTTATATATGACTGGTGTCTACAGTATCTGTTATATATGACTGGTGTCTACATTATCTGTTATATATGACTGGTGTCTACATTATCTGTTATATATGACTGGTGTCTACATTATCTGTTATATATGACTGGTGTCTACATTATCTGTTATATATGACTGGTGTCTATAGTATCTGTTATATATGACTGGTGTCTACATTATCTGTTATATATGACTGGTGTCTATAGTATCTGTTATATATGACTGGTGTCTACAGTATCTGTTATATATGACTGGTGTCTACATTATCTGTTATATATGACTGGTGTCTACATTATCTGTTATATATGACTGGTGTCTACATTATCTGTTATATATGACTGGTGTCTACATTATCTGTTATATATGACTGGTGTCTACATTATCTGTTATATATGACTGGTGTCTATAGTATCTGTTATATATGACTGGTGTCTACATTATCTGTTATATATGACTGGTGTCTACATTATCTGTTATATATGACTGGTGTCTATAGTATCTGTTATATATGACTGGTGTCTACATTATCTGTTATATATGACTGGTGTCTATAGTATCTGTTATATATGACTGGTGTCTATAGTATCTGTTATATATGACTGGTGTCTACATTATTTGTTATATAAGACTGGTGTCTACATTATCTGTTATATATGACTGGTGTCTATAGTATCTGTTATATATGACTGGTGTCTACATTATCTGTTATATATGACTGGTGTCTACAGTATCTGTTATATATGACTGGTGTCTATAGTATCTGTTATATATGACTGGTGTCTATAGTATCTGTTATATATGACTGGTGTCTACATTATCTGTTATATATGACTGGTGTCTACATTATCTGTTATATATGACTGGTGTCTACATTATCTGTTATATATGACTGGTGTCTACATTATCTGTTATATATGACTGGTGTCTATAGTATCTGTTATATATGACTGGTGTCTACATTATCTGTTATATATGACTGGTGTCTATAGTATCTGTTATATATGACTGGTGTCTACATTATCTGTTATATATGACTGGTGTCTATAGTATCTGTTATATATGACTGGTGTCTACATTATCTGTTATATATGACTGGTGTCTACATTATCTGTTATATATGACTGGTGTCTATAGTATCTGTTATATATGACTGGTGTCTATAGTATATGTTATATATGACTGGTGTCTACATTATCTGTTATATATGACTGGTGTCTACATTATCTGTTATATATGACTGGTGTCTATAGTATCTGTTATATATGACTGGTGTCTATAGTATATGTTATATATGACTGGTGTCTACATTATCTGTTATATATGACTGGTGTCTATAGTATCTGTTATATATGACTGGTGTCTACATTATCTGTTATATATGACTGGTGTCTACATTATCTGTTATATATGACTGGTGTCTATAGTATCTGTTATATATGACTGGTGTCTACATTATCTGTTATATATGACTGGTGTCTATAGTATCTGTTATATATGACTGGTGTCTACATTATCTGTTATATATGACTGGTGTCTACATTATCTGTTATATATGACTGGTGTCTATAGTATCTGTTATATATGACTGGTGTCTACATTATCTGTTATATATGACTGGTGTCTATAGTATCTGTTATATATGACTGGTGTCTATAGTATCTGTTATATATGACTGGTGTCTATAGTATCTGTTATATATGACTGGTGTCTATAGTATATGTTATATATGACTGGTGTCTACATTATCTGTTATATATGACTGGTGTCTACATTATCTGTTATATATGACTGGTGTCTACATTATCTGTTATATATGACTGGTGTCTACATTATCTGTTATATATGACTGGTGTCTATAGTATCTGTTATATATGACTGGTGTCTACATTATCTGTTATATATGACTGGTGTCTACATTATCTGTTATATATGACTGGTGTCTACATTATCTGTTATATATGACTGGTGTCTACATTATCTGTTATATATGACTGGTGTCTATAGTATCTGTTATATATGACTGGTGTCTACATTATCTGTTATATATGACTGGTGTCTACATTATCTGTTATATATGACTGGTGTCTATAGTATCTGTTATATATGACTGGTGTCTACATTATCTGTTATATATGACTGGTGTCTACATTATCTGTTATATATGACTGGTGTCTATAGTATCTGTTATATATGACTGGTGTCTACATTATCTGTTATATATGACTGGTGTCTACATTATCTGTTATATATGACTGGTGTCTATAGTATCTGTTATATATGACTGGTGTCTACATTATCTGTTATATATGACTGGTGTCTATAGTATCTGTTATATATGACTGGTGTCTACATTATCTGTTATATATGACTGGTGTCTATAGTATCTGTTATATATGACTGGTGTCTACATTATCTGTTATATATGACTGGTGTCTATAGTATCTGTTATATATGACTGGTGTCTACATTATCTGTTATATATGACTGGTGTCTACATTATCTGTTATATATGACTGGTGTCTATAGTATCTGTTATATATGACTGGTGTCTACATTATCTGTTATATATGACTGGTGTCTACATTATCTGTTATATATGACTGGTGTCTATAGTATCTGTTATATATGACTGGTGTCTACATTATCTGTTATATATGACTGGTGTCTACATTATCTGTTATATATGACTGGTGTCTATAGTATCTGTTATATATGACTGGTGTCTACATTATCTGTTATATATGACTGGTGTCTATAGTATCTGTTATATATGACTGGTGTCTACATTATCTGTTATATATGACTGGTGTCTATAGTATCTGTTATATATGACTGGTGTCTACATTATCTGTTATATATGACTGGTGTCTACATTATCTGTTATATATGACTGGTGTCTATAGTATCTGTTATATATGACTGGTGTCTACATTATCTGTTATATATGACTGGTGTCTATAGTATCTGTTATATATGACTGGTGTCTACATTATCTGTTATATATGACTGGTGTCTACATTATCTGTTATATATGACTGGTGTCTATAGTATCTGTTATATATGACTGGTGTCTATAGTATCTGTTATATATGACTGGTGTCTACATTATCTGTTATATATGACTGGTGTCTATAGTATCTGTTATATATGACTGGTGTCTACATTATCTGTTATATATGACTGGTGTCTATAGTATCTGTTATATATGACTGGTGTCTATAGTATCTGTTATATATGACTGGTGTCTATAGTATCTGTTATATATGACTGGTGTCTATAGTATCTGTTATATATGACTGGTGTCTATAGTATCTGTTATATATGACTGGTGTCTATAGTATCTGTTATATATGACTGGTGTCTATAGTATCTGTTATATATGACTGGTGTCTATAGTATCTGTTATATATGACTGGTGTCTATAGTATCTGTTATATATGACTGGTGTCTATAGTATCTGTTATATATGACTGGTGTCTATAGTATCTGTTATATATGACTGGTGTCTATAGTATCTGTTATATATGACTGGTGTCTATAGTATCTGTTATATATGACTGGTGTCTATAGTATCTGTTATATATGACTGGTGTCTATAGTATCTGTTATATATGACTGGTGTCTATAGTATCTGTTATATATGACTGGTGTCTATAGTATCTGTTATATATGACTGGTGTCTATAGTATCTGTTATATATGACTGGTGTCTATAGTATCTGTTATATATGACTGGTGTCTATAGTATCTGTTATATATGACTGGTGTCTATAGTATCTGTTATATATGACTGGTGTCTATAGTATCTGTTATATATGACTGGTGTCTATAGTATCTGTTATATGACTGGTGTCTATAGTATCTGTTATATATGACTGGTGTCTATAGTATCTGTTATATATGACTGGTGTCTATAGTATCTGTTATATATGACTGGTGTCTATAGTATCTGTTATATATGACTGGTGTCTATAGTATCTGTTATATAGGACTGGTGTCTATAGTATCTGTTATATATGACTGGTGTCTATAGTATCTGTTATATATGACTGGTGTCTATAGTATCTGTTATATATGACTGGTGTCTATAGTATCTGTTATATATGACTGGTGTCTATAGTATATGTTATATATGACTGGTGTCTACATTATCTGTTATATATGACTGGTGTCTATATTATCTGTTATATATGACTGGTGTCTATAGTATCTGTTATATATGACTGGTGTCTACATTATCTGTTATATATGACTGGTGTCTACATTATCTGTTATATATGACTGGTGTCTATAGTATCTGTTATATATGACTGGTGTCTATAGTATCTGTTATATAGGACTGGTGTCTATAGTATCTGTTATATATGACTGGTGTCTACATTATCTGTTATATATGACTGGTGTCTATAGTATCTGTTATATATGACTGGTGTCTACATTATCTGTTATATATGACTGGTGTCTATAGTATCTGTTATATATGACGGGTGTCTATAGTATCTGTTATATATGACTGGTGTCTACATTATCTGTTATATATGACTGGTGTCTACATTATCTGTTATATATGACTGGTGTCTATAGTATCTGTTATATATGACTGGTGTCTACATTATCTGTTATATATGATGGGTGTCTATAGTATCTGTTATATATGACTGGTGTCTACATTATCTGTTATATATGACTGGTGTCTACATTATCTGTTATATATGACTGGTGTCTATAGTATCTGTTATATATGACTGGTGTCTACATTATCTGTTATATATGACTGGTGTCTATAGTATCTGTTATAAATGACTGGTGTCTACATTATCTGTTATATTTGACTGGTGTCTACATTATCTGTTATATATGACTGGTTTCTATAGTATCTGTTATATATGACTGGTGTCTACATTATCTGTTATATATGACTGGTGTCTATAGTATCTGTTATATATGACTGGTGTCTACATTATCTGTTATATATGACTGGTGTCTATAGTATCTGTTATATATGACTGGTGTCTACATTATCTGTTATATATGACTGGTGTCTATAGTATCTGTTATATATGATGGGTGTCTATAGTGTATATTATATATGACTGGTGTCTACATTATCTGTTATATATGACTGGTGTCTATAGTATCTGTTATATATGACTGGTGTCTATAGTATCTGTTATATATGACTGGTGTTTATAGTATCTGTTATATAGGACTGGTGTCTATAGTATCTATTATATAGGACTGGTGTCTATAGTATCTGTTATATATGATGGGTGTCTATAGTATATGTTATATAGGACTGGTGTCTATAGTATCTGTTATATATGACTGGTGTCTATAGTATCTGTTATATATGACTGGTGTTTATAGTATCTGTTATATAGGACTGGTGTCTATAGTATCTATTATATATGACTGGTGTCTATAGTATCTGTTATATATGATGGGTGTCTATAGTATCTGTAATATAGGACTGGTGTCTATAGTAACTGTTATATATGACTGGTGTCTAAAGTAACAGTTATATATGACTGGTGTCTATAGTAACTGTTATATATGACTGGTGTCTATAGTATCTGTAATATAGGACTGGTGTCTATAGTATCTGTTATATAGGACTGGTGTCTATAGTATCTGTTATATAGGACTGGTGTCTATAGTATCTGTTATATATGACTGGTGTCTATAGTATCTGTTATATATGACTGGTGTCTATAGTATCTGTTATATAGGACTGGTGTTTATAGTATCTGTTATATATGACTGGTGTCTATAGTATCTGTTATATATGACTGGTGTCTATAGTATCTGTTATATAGGACTGGTGTCTATAGTATCTGTTATATAGGACTGGTGTCTATAGTATCTGTTATATAGGACTGGTGTCTATAGTATCTGTTATATATGACTGGTGTCTATAGTATCTGTTATATAGGACTGGTGTCTATAGTATCTGTTATATATGACTGGTGTCTACATTATCTGTTATATATGACTGGTGTCTACATTATCTGTTATATATGACTGGTGTCTATAGTATCTGTTATATATGACTGGTGTCTACATTATCTGTTATATATGATGGGTGTCTATAGTATCTGTTATAAATGACTGGTGTCTACATTATCTGTTATATTTGACTGGTGTCTACATTATCTGTTATATATGACTGGTGTCTATAGTATCTGTTATATATGACTGGTGTCTACATTATCTGTTATATATGACTGGTGTCTATAGTATCTGTTATATATGACTGGTGTCTACATTATCTGTTATATATGACTGGTGTCTATAGTATCTGTTATAAATGACTGGTGTCTACATTATCTGTTATATATGACTGGTGTCTATAGTATCTGTTATATATGATGGGTGTCTATAGTGTATATTATATATGACTGGTGTCTACATTATCTGTTATATATGACTGGTGTCTATAGTATCTGTTATATATGACTGGTGTCTATAGTATCTGTTATATATGACTGGTGTTTATAGTATCTGTTATATAGGACTGGTGTCTATAGTATCTATTATATAGGACTGGTGTCTATAGTATCTGTTATATATGATGGGTGTCTATAGTATATGTTATATAGGACTGGTGTGCTATAGTATCTGTTATATATGACTGGTGTCTATAGTATCTGTTATATATGACTGGTGTTTATAGTATCTGTTATATAGGACTGGTGTCTATAGTATCTATTATATAGGACTGGTGTCTATAGTATCTGTTATATATGATAGGTGTCTATAGTATCAGTTATATAGGACTGGTGTCTATAGTATCTGTTATATAGGACTGGTGTCTATAGTATCTGTTATATATGACTGGTGTCTATAGTATCTGTTATATAGGACTAGTGTCTATAGTATCTGTTATATAGGACTGGTGTCTATAGTATCTGTTATATAGGACTGGTGTTTATAGTATCTGTTATATATGACGGGTGTCTATAGTATCAGTTATATAGGACTGGTGTCTATACTATCTGTTATATAGGACTGGTGTTTATAGTATCTGTTATATAGGACTGGTGTTGATAGTGTTTGTTATATAGGACTGGTGTCTATAGTATCTGTTATATATGACGGTGTCTATAGTATCTGTTATATAGGACTAGTGTCTATAGTATCTGTTATATAGGACTGGTGTTTATAGTATTTGTTATATAGGACTGGTGTCTATAGTATCTGTTATATATGACTGGTGTCTATAGTATCTGTTATATAGGACTGGTGTCTATAGTATCTGTTATATATGAGGGGTGTCTAGAATATCTGTTCTATAGGACTAGTGTCTATAGTATCTGTTATATAGGACTGGTGTTTATATTATCTGTTAGGACTGGTGTTTATAATATCTGTTATGTAGGACTGGTGTCTATAGTATCTGTTATATAGGACTGGTGTCTATAGTATCTGTTATATATGACTGGTGTCTATAGTATCTGTTATATATGACTGGTGTCTATAGTATCTGTTATATAGGACTGGTGTCTATAGTATCTGTTATATATGACTGGTGTCTATAGTATCTGTTATATATGACTGGTGTCTATAGTATCTGTTATATAGGACTGGTGTCTATAGTATCTGTTATATATGACTGGTGTCTAGAATATCTGTTCTATAGGACTAGTGTCTATAGTATCTGTTATATAGGACTGGTGTTTATAGTATCTGTTAGGACTGGTGTTTATAATATCTGTTATGTAGGACTGGTGTCTATAGTATCTGTTATATAGGACTGGTGTCTATAGTATCTGTTATATATGACGGGTGTCTATAGTATCTGTTATATAGGACTAGTGTCTATAGTATCTGTTATATAGGACTGGTGTCTATAGTATCTGTTATATAGGACTGGTGTCTATAGTATCTGTTATATAGGACTGGTGTCTATAGTATCTGTTAGGACTGGTGTTTATAGTATCTGTTATATAGGACTGGTGTTTATAGTATCTGTTATATAGGACTGGTGTCTATAGTATCTGTTATATATGACTGGTGTCTATAGTATCTGTTATATAGGACTGGTGTCTATAGTATCTGTAATATAGGGCCAGTGTTTATAGTATCTGTTATATATGACTGGTGTCTATAGTATCTGTAATATAGGACTGGTGTCTATAGTATCTGTTATATAGGACTGGTGTCTATAGTATCTGTAATATAGGACTGGTGTTTATAGTATCTGTTATATATGACTGATGTCTATAGTATCTGTTATATATGACTGGTGTCTATAGTATCTGTTAGGACTGGTGTTTATAGTATCTGTTATATAGGACTGGTGTCTATAGTATCTGTTATATAGGACTGGTGTCTATAGTATCTGTTATATATGACTGGTGTCTATAGTATCTGTAAAATAGGACTGGTGTCTGTAGTATCTGTTATATATGACTGGTGTCTATAGTATCTGTTATATATGACTGGTGTTTATAGTATCTGTTATATATGACTGGTGTCTATAGTATCTGTTAGGACTGGTGTTTATAGTATCTGTAATATAGGACTGGTGTCTGTAGTATGTGTTATACAGGACTGGTGTTTATAGTATCTGTTATATATGACTGGTGTCTATAGTATCTGTTATATAGGACTAGTGCCTATACTATCTGTTATATAGGACTGGTGTCTATAGTATCTGTAATATAGGACTGGTGTTTATAGTATCTGTTATATAGGACTGGTGTCTATAGTATCTGTTATATATGACTGGTGTCTATAGTATCTGTTATATATGACTGGTGTCTATAGTATCTGTTAGGACTGGTGTTTATAGTATATGTTATATATGACTGGTGTCTATAGTATCTGTTAGGACTGGTGTTTATAGTTTCTGTTATAAAGGACTGGTGTCTATAGTATCTGTTATACAGGACTGGTGTTTATAGTATCTGTTATATATGACTGGTGTCTATAGTATCTGTTATATATGACTGGTGTTTATAGTATCTGTTATATATGACTGGTGTCTATAGTATCTGTTAGGACTGGTGTTTATAGTTTCTGTTATAAAGGACTGGTGTCTATAGTATCTGTTATACAGGACTGGTGTTTATAGTATCTGTTATATATGACTGGTGTCTATAGTATCTGTTATATATGACTGGTGTTTATAGTATCTGTTATATATGACTGGTGTCTATAGTATCTGTTATATATGACTGGTGTCTATAGTATCTGTAATATAGGACTGGTGTCTATAGTATCTGTTATATATGACTGGTGTCTATCGTATCTGTAATATAGGACTGGTGTCTATAGTATCTGTTATACAGGTCTGGTGTTTATAGTATCTGTTATATAGGACTGGTGTCTATAGTATCTGTTATATATGACTGGTGTCTATAGTATCTGTTATATATGACTGGTGTCTATAGTATCTGTAATATAGGACTGGTGTCTATAGTATCTGTTATACAGGACTGGTGTTTATAGTATCTGTTATATATGACTGGTGTCTATAGTATCTGTAATATAGGACTGGTGTCTATAGTATCTGTTATATATGACTGGTGTCTATAGTATCTGTTATATATGACTGGTGTCTATAGTATCTGTTATGTATGACTGGTGTTTATAGTATCTGTTATATATGACTGGTGTCTATAGTATCTGTTATATATGACTGATGTCTATAGTATCTGTTATATATGACTGGTGTCTACATTATCTGTTATATATGACTGGTGTCTATACTATCTGTTATATAGGACTGGTGTCTGTAGTATCTGTTATATAGGACTGGTGTCTATACTATCTGTTATATAGGACTGGTGTCTATAGTATCTGTTAGGACTGGTGTCTATAGTATCTGTTATATATGGAGTTATGATGCACTGTCACACATGTTCTTCATGAATACATAATGACCTGTATTTGAATTCAAAGTAATCATTTGTTTTTCTTTTTTGTTATCTATAAATCAGCCTAAGATCAAATAAGGGCAATATAGTGTCACCCACATACACAATCATATTCTTACGATATTAAAATATCAAGATAATATGTGCATTCAAGTTGTTTTGAGGAACACAATAACTATTAGGTATTACATAATTATAGAATTTAATATAGATTAGATATAGAATTAAAGACAGACAAACAGAAAGATTGTTGAATTTAAATGGCACAAACAATTGCATGTTGATGTATGTACATTAGTTCCAGCTGCACGTATGACATTTTTTCACTTCATAAATAATTTCAAACAATATTGTAGTTTTGTTTTGAACATATATAAAGGTAAAAAGGACATTAGAGCATGAAAAATTGTAAGCATGAAAGTATTTCGTAAGTGGCACCCTTTTCCTCTTTATATTTTACTTGCATTGTTTGTAATCTGGCACCTGTTTATTGTTGCTTTTACATTGACATTCCACTATCCATCAATGCACACATTTTACAGCCTATTTACACTGGACATTCAAATCATGTCATGTGATTAAAATATGAATATATGATATCGGGACTGAAACATTGATAAACACGTTTTTCTTTTTTCATCAATGCTGACGTCACTGGTGCTCTAGTCGACCAATGAAATGCGAGCGGCGCGACGCGACGCAACTGTGATGGGCGCGTCGCGTCCTGTGTGTGACGTTGTTACATGAAATAATTTAATTGGTCGCTGGTCGGTCTAGACAATTGGAGGCGGGGAAACTGAAGAGTCGTTACAGCCCTCTTTAAAACCGTCAGAACCGACAGAACCGACTCACGCGCTCCGAGTCAATGAGAATAATTCATAGAGGACAGTCCACACACCCCCATCTTCAAGTTGTGTGCTGTTATCCGCGTTTCTATTTGACGTAAGCTTCAAGAAATACGAGAAGATTATCATTTGAAGGACATTTTTCCATAATTCATCGTTACACCGAAAATCTGAGCGGTAAGTCCGAACGCTTTTAATACCGTGAGAATGCCCATGTCATGTCTATTAGAAACGACGTATATTTTTATTATTATTATAATTATTATCATTTGTCAGATTTTTTTCAGACATTATTGTCATGATATTTTAACACTTATTCCTCAAAGAACAGCTGTAAACTATTGAAGACAATTTGTTTAATCAGAATCAGAATTAGTTTTATTGACAAGTATTCTTACACATACAAGGAATTTGTCTTAGTGACAGAATCTATCTAGTGCACAAACAAAACAACAACAAACAGAGATGATAAGAATAATAATAAAATAGAATAAAAATAATGTATAAAGTGGATAGAAAATAAAGTATATAATATATATATATATATATATATATATATATATATATATATATATATATATATATATATATATATATATACAAATAGTTATATATAGTGTAAGGGAATGTAATGCAGAAGAGGTAGGATATGTTGGATAAATATAAATAGACTAAACTGTGTATTGCACATAATTATTGCTCAATGGGGCAGTTTTAAAATCTGTTCTTGTGCCTGGATGTCCCGGCGCTTGGTGCTCTGTAGTGGTCCAGAGTGATTCTACCTGCACATTTCCTCACTCTGGAGACGTACAGGTGTTGGAGGTGGGCATGGGGCACCAATAATCCTCTCAGTAATCCTGACTCTCTGTTGTAGTTTCCTTCTGTCTGATTTGGTGGCTGAACCAAACCGGACAGTTATAGAAGAGTACAGGACAAACTCAATGACGGACGAGTAGAGCTGTGTCAGCAGCTCCTGTGGCAGGTTGAACTTCCTCATCTGGCGAATGAAGTACAACCTCTACTGAGCCTTCTTTATAATGGAGTCTTTGTGGGATTTCACGATGTGAATTTCTGATGGTACTATTATTGTCTGATTAAAAAAATCACGATTTCAACGATTATCTGCAAATGTTCCTATTATGCAACAATAAAAACCTCCACAAACATATCACAACTTAAGTTTTAGTGCAGCATTCATTAGGACATGCAGTTAATATTCCTACTTCTAACTGAAAATAAGTTGAAAACATTTAAGTAGGTGCAATTTTCTTTATCTGCCCTCTGACACCAAAATGAACTGTACCTTTTCAACAAATGTATGTATATAAATATTCTATATAATTAAATAAAAAAATAATAATAATATATATAAATGAAAAAAAAAAAAAAAAAATTGATGTGTTCGCCGCTTTTGCTGACACTTCGTCTGCACGTTTTGTATACTGGATACCCCTCTTCAACAACTCCTATGTTACTTTTAGACAAAATGCTCCCAAACAGATTTAATTTAATTTAATTCACTTCTTCTGCGGATACAAGTCTGTGAGATCACGTTGTTCCACCATGTTTTCATTTTGCGAGTTTCACGTGTGCTGAAAGTTCACACTCTGCCATAGTAACAGCCTCACAGACCAGCCAGGCAGAGGGCAGGGCGCACGCGCAGCACAAGTCGTTAGACCCACACCGAAAATTATTGTCAATTATTTTTAAATAGACAAAATGGTTGTTTTTTTCCGGTTTTTAGTTGTAGCTTCCAAATTTGTACGGTTTAATAACCGTAACTATTTTAATCATGGTTAATTGTGAAATCGGGTAATTGCGACATCCCTAGAGTCAATGTGGGTCTCCCACTTCAGGTGCTGTGAGGTGGTAGTGCCCAGGAACCTGAATGACTACACTGTTGGCACAGTGCTGTTCAGAATGGTGAGGGGGGTCAGTGTTGTGGTGTCCTCCTAAAGTCCACAATCATCTCCACTGTTTTGAGCGTGTTCAGCTCCAGGTTGTTTTGACTACACCAGTGAGCCATCCAGGTAGAACAGCGAGCAACACACACACACTTTGGTTCCAGCTGTAGAGCTGGAACCACAACAGGGTGTTTGGGTGACGTCTCGGTGGCATACTCGCTCAGCAAAGTGACACCACTCTCCCATTCCTGTTAGGGTTTCCAATTGATTCTCTCCACTCAGTGATGCTTCCATTGAGAATCATGTTGAAAGGGCCCTAATAATTGGTGATTCTATTGTAAGGAACGTGGAAATAGAGACTCCAGCCACTATTGTTAAATGCATTTTGGGTGCCTTAGCATCTGACATCAGATCAAATTTACAAGTGCTGGCTAATGCTAAATGTAAATTTTCTAAAATTGTTATCCATGTCGGCACTAATGACGTCCGGCTTCGCTAGTCGGAAATCACTAAAGATAATTTTAAAGAGCTGTGTGGATTTGCAAAAATGATGTCAGACACTGTAATTTGTTCTGGTCCCCTCCCTGCTCGTTGTGGTGACGAGGTTTATAGTAGATTAGTGTCACTGAATGGCTGGATGTCTGAGTGGTGTCTGCAGAATAAAATAGGATTTATAGACAATTGGAAGAGTTTTTGGGGTAGACCTGACCTGCTAAAGAGAGACGGACTCCATCCCTCCAGGGAAGGTGCCGCTCTCCTCTCTAGTAATTTGGCTCATAGTCTTAATAATGATAGTATTTTTAAGCCCAGGTAAGGATGCAGACAAACTGGTTAATCCAAACATCTGCTAGCTGCCTTGAGATGTCACACAGGTCACATAAACTACAACACATAGAGACTGTATCACCTAGATATCATATAGAGACTGTGTCTGTGAACTACCAAACACAAATCCCTCACCAAATAATTTAGATTTTTTTTTATTATGGTCAAACTTGAAAAATATATTTTTTTAAGATAAACATCATATAAAAATAGGGCTACTAAACATTAGATCTCTTTCTACCAAAGCACTAATTGTCAATTAAATGATTACAGATCATAGATTGATGCGCTCAGTTTGACTGAAACCTGGCTTAAACCGGATGAATATATTAGTTTAAATGAATCTACTCCCCCAGGTTATTGTTATAAACATGAGCCTCGTCTGAAGGGTCGAGGAGGAGGTGTTGCTACAATTTATAGTGAAGTTTTTGGTGTTACTCAGAGGACAGGATATAAATGTAAGTCTTTTGAACTAATAATGCTTAAGGTGACACCGTCAGGTATAAATAAAAAATATCTGTCATCTTTTGTCCTCGCTACAGTATATAGATCACCCGGGCCTTATTCTGATTTCCTTAGTGAATTTGCTCATTTATCAGATCTTGTAGTTACTGTAGATAGATCATTAATTGTTGGTGACTTCAACATTCACATAGATAATGAAAATGACACATTGGGATTAGCATTTATCGATATTCTCAACTCTCTTGTAGTCAGACAAAATGTAACAGGACCAACTCATCGCCATAATCATACGCTAGATTTTATTCTGTCATATGGAGTTGATGTTGATAAAGTAGAAATTCTGCAGCCGAGCGACGACATCTCGGATCATTACCTCGTCTCTTGTATGCTGCGATCAGCTAATGTTACTCAATCTACACCACGCTATCGTTCAGGTAGAACTATTCTTTCGACCACTAAAGATAGCTTCAATAATACTCTTCCAGATCTATCTCATATACTCAATAAACCCCAAAGCCCAGAAGAACTTGATGAAATAACAGAAAATATAAATGCAGTCTTCTCTAGCACTCTTGATAGTGTCACCAACCCTTCGATTAAAGAAAATTAAAGAAATAAGCCCTGCACCATGGTACACTGATCACACTCATGCTCTCAAGAGAGCAGCTCGGAAAATGGAGCGCATGTGGAAAAATACAAAATTAGAAGTATTTCGTGGTGCATGGAAGGATAGTGTCTGTAGCTACAGACAGGCACTAAAAGCTGCCAGATCAGCATATTTTAGCAAACTCATAGAAAATAACCACAACAATCCTAGATGTTTATTCAGTACTGTGGATAAATTGGTTAGGAATAAAGCTTCAACAGAACCAGATATTCTGTCGCAGCACAAGAGTAATGACTTAATGAATTTCTTTACTGATAAAATTAAAACAATATAAAATTGGAATTATGCAATCATCTGTCACAGTAACTCAGAAAACAGTGTCTCATAATTTTCCTCACATGCAACTTCAATCCTTCTCTGTCATCGGCCATGAAGAACAAAACTTAGCAAAACATAAAAAGCAACAACATGTTTGTTAGATCCAATACCAACTAAGCTCTTAAAAGAGGTATCCCCTGTAATCTCAGAACCTCTTCTTAATATCATTAACTCCTCGCTATGCTTAGGACATGTCCCAAGAAACTTTAAAATGGCAATTATCAAATTGCTTATTAAGAAGCCACAACTTGATCCTGGAGAACTGGCTAATTATAGACCGATTTCAAATCTGCAGCACATACTTGCTTTGGGTTATGAATTGAGCGCTGACACATTTCTGACACACTTTGTCTAATGATGGACTACACTCTTATAATGGAATACATAGACTATCAATTAATTACCAAACAAAATCCTTCATCAGCCAATTAACAAGGTTTTTTGTGAGGGTTAGGTTTAGGGGTAGGGTTCGGGTTAGGGGATAGAATCAATAGTTTGTATAGTTTATAAAAGTCATTATGTTTATGAAGAGTCCTCATTAGGATAGCTGCACCAACATGTGTGTGAGTGTGTGTGTGTGTGTGAGAGAGTGTGTATGTGTGTGTGTGTGTGTGTGTGTGAGAGTATACGTGTGTGTGTCTGTGAGTGTGTGTGTGTGTGTGTGTGTGAGTGTATGTGTGTGTGAGTGTGTGTGTGTGTGTGTGTGAGAGTGTATGTGTGTGTGTGTGTGTTTACAATGCACCTTTGATGCCCCAAATGATGCATGTGCCCACTGTGATCCTCAAATATAATTTGTATTTCGCTAGAGACAGCCAAGATATTCATGAACAGAACTGTGAATCAGCTGCTACATTTAATCTGTATTCTGACAAATCATTGACGGATTTAGGCATTGGCGACATGGGCAGCCACCCGGGGTGGCATCTTGCTGAGGGCGGAACTGAACAGTATTAAGGTTATGGTGAACTGAGGGTTTAGTAGCAGGATGACTGACAGGAGAGGATACTCGTGCACCTTTGTTTTCCTTTAGCATCAGTCTGGAGTGTCTGTGTAGCCGATGAGACCCGTCTGAAGTCTCCAGGTGAAGCACAGATGCATCAGAAGAGTTTCATGTGGTCAGTGTAAAGGACACGTCTGGTGGTTTGAGAGGTTTGATGAAGACACAGAGGGTGATGTGCTGAAACCAGTGATTAGAGGATGAAGAGTGGAAGCACGAGCTCTCTCTCTTCATTTATGTGTTGTTTAATCCAGTCACACGGGTGGTAGACAGAGAGCATTATAATCACATCTCGACTTCAAAAGAATTGATTTCCTTCTAATTCTGTTGATTCGAATCCTCCTCTTCTTAGAAGTCTCAGACTTGCTCTTTTGAAGACTTTTCTGTCGGAGCTGTCAAGAGACATATTTCACAGGTCACGATAACAGGTTGTTTTTTGTTATCCTGAGGCACTGTATGATAGCTGTGATGCAGAATTTTATTTTGATTGACCTGGAGTCACACATTGATTTGTGTATATTAGACAGTGATGTACTGGGACTGCTAGTCAGATTCGAACCATGTTTTCTTTTGTGGGATGTTTGTGATATCTGTGTACATGCTGCATGCAGTCTCTATTGTACCGAACGTACATCAGTTATTTGCACCAGACACACACAAACACACATGCATGCGTGCACATACACACACAAACACATAAATTCACGCTCACAAACACACATACATAAACACAAACATGCACGCGCACACACACACACACACACACACACACAAACACACACATGCACGCGCACACACACACAAACACATACATGCACGCACACACACACACACACACACACATACACGCACACACACACATGCACGCACACACACACACAGACACACACAAACACATACATGCACGCACAGACACACACACATGCACGCACACACACAAACACACAGAGCTCTAGATTCAGTTACATAAATACTATGATTAATACTCTGGATGACAGTTCAAATTAATTAATGTGTGCTGCTCCTGTAATGCTACAGGATAGAATAGAACAATAGAGTTAAAGAGAACGAGGAAGATATTAATCACAGCTGGTCTGTTCTCACTGAATCACATCTCAAACAGATTTTAAGTGTTGATGTGACAGATCTCAGTGCAGTCGATTGAGCTGAAAACATACACATAACCTCCATTTAATCAACACATCCTCCATGTGAAGTCACACTTTTGTGTCACACTGAGGTTAAATAAACACTGATTGTACATCACTGAAGTTATAAAGTAATGACTGTTAATTATTAAGTATTTTAAGATGTCCTGATTGATTTCCCTGCAGCCGCTGATTTCACTTTGTGTTTCTTTACCCCTCTGGGGTCTGAGGGTGTTTTGGGCCCTGGAAAAGTTTTGACAAGCCAAGTTTTAAGTTAAAAGAAGTAATCTGACTGTAAATTTTCTTTAAATAAAGACTTAATTTCAGACCTACACTACCGTTAAAAGAAGTCTCTTCTGCTCACCAAGACTGCATTTATTTGATCAAAAATACAGTAAAAACATTGATATTTTGAACTCTTTTTACAATTTAAAAGAACTGTTTTCTATTTGAATATATTGTAAAAGGCAATTTGTGATCAAAGCTGAATTTTCAGCATCATTACTGCAGTCTTCAGTGTCACATGATCCTTCAGAAATCATTATAAGATGCTGATTTTCTAATATGGGCATATTTAAAGTGCATTTTACTCATTTAACCTGAACACATATTTGTTGATGATAATGAGGCAGCATAAACACTAGTTAAAATATAATCTAAACATTCATATTATTTTTATATCATATTTATATTATACAGCATACAATTGAAATACCTGCTTTAGCCAAAACTGCATTTAAATGTAACTAAAACTTGCTTATTATGAGTCATATTTCAAATGTCAATACTCTGAATCCTGGCTGGAAACAGTCCCACTAGTAAAATATGTACATGTTTATATAAAATAGCATGACAACTAATGAAAACTAAAGGACTTACTCGTCCGAAATTGTATCATCGGCTGTATCAAGTCTCTCTTCAAAATACAAACGTTCATCGGAGTCCCGCTCTTCTGAGGAAAATGTTAAATCTTCCTTACTATCCAGGAGTTTCCTCAACTGTGTATCTTGCAATCTTTCAAATGTGCAGATAAATGAACGAACTTGTTGTTTTTAAGACACAGTCAATTTCCCTTGATCGTCTCAGCACATCAGCGTAGGAATGGCGCGCTCTGCTGGTGGGTGGGATCACATTATCTATAATTAGATGAACCGGTAAAAACTGTACATCGCTTTGTTTCATACAAATTACGTTGCAGGAGAATATTTGTTTTAAATTGGAATAGTTTTATTAAAAGTAGAAATCTTAAGCTTTCTTTAGACATATATTTCATGTTTGTGTGAAAATAATTAGTTGAGTTTTATTTTCTTTATTTTACAAAAGCACAAGGTTTTGTTGTTATTGTGAGTGTACACAAATAAAAGTAGACCCTTTATAGTCTCTAATGATGTCTTACACTTATCTGTATACCCAAAATGATGGAGTATTTTAAGTTGTTTCTGCTGTAATTACGAAAATATCCAGCAGGACGTGCCGGCCCATCCGTCTACCCCAGAGGGTTAATATGGTCTCATGACAGATATGAAGTGTATGTCTGAGTCAAATGTTGAGTCAAATTTTCAAATGTAATTTTGTACAAGATAAAATCCTCTTCATAAGGTGTCAATAGAGCAGCGTTGTGATCCCACATCAGAATTCAGTTTGGAAGCAGGTCATTTCTCTCTTCTTTTGTTTTAATTCAGTTTGATAAATAATTGAACTGAATGTGACTGCAATTATATCACTGTTAATTCTTGCTAATGAAACATTGTCTCTTTCTACTCGACCAATGGTGTTATTGTTTAAGAGGAAATGAATGTCTATAGTGTCTTTTGTCTCCAGACCTTGACTTTCATTGGTGTCTGCTGATGTCATTGGTCAAGCTTTGACTTCCGATTGGTCACTTGAGTCCATTAGAGCTGTGGCAGGATATCGATTTGTCATGTGGTCATAGTTACCACCAGGGAGGACAGGAGTGGAAGACCCTTTGTTTGGGGCACACAAGACACTGGCACAGATTGGCGTTTGAGGGACCGACCTGAACTGAGCCGCTGCTGTGCTCTTCTATTGTTGCAGCTGACATGCCAATATATGGAGGATTCCCTCATCTGCCTAGCACCTGACCGACCCAACACTGCCTCAGTGTTCTCCTCTACGCTCGAGATGTTCCTCCACAATAACTTCCTCACAGAGATACCAGAAGTGGCAGCTGTGGAGAGAGTGTTTGCTAAATGCAACAAATACGGTGACAACCTCTGAAAAATGGGATCCATTCTTATATGAAAATAAATAATTTTTTGTGAGATGAATAGAATTACTTTAGAGTTTAATAATGGTAGAAACTTCACCTGGCACACCAGTGTGAACTTGAGGGGAACTGACTTCATGTATCTACTTCAAATCACAAGAACTCCAGTTTATTCAAATAAAGTTCTGAGAAAAGCTCCAGCAGAATTTCAGTGCAAATCACTTTATTATATTATTAAGAACGGTTGACAGAAAAGCGTCTATGCGCATGTATGACACACTGTTTGTACGTGCAGTCTCGTGGAACACATGTATGTAAGGTTCTCACTCTTTCTTTAAGTCTTCTGAATCATTTTTTGCAAAAACAATATCTTCTATGAATATATCTTCATTTATATGCTGTAAATGACCTCAGATATCTCATCTCAGGAGGTGTTTTTAGTTCAGTTCACTTTATTTCCACAACACATTGTGAACGCAACTCTGCAGCCTCTACATCTGAGATTAAACATAAAATAATACAAAAACACCTCGAACCATTATTTATATTTCAGTGATTAGTATCATCATTATAATTATTATTTTACATTTATAATTGTTTTCATGTCTTCATTTGCGTAAGTAATTTTCTGCCTGCATGTTTAGACGGATTCTTGCCTGACGGTAAATGGAAAGATGGTTACTTATACATATATATTATTATTTTATCACTTTAATATAATGTTGTTTAATATAGTGTTGTTTAGTTAGGACAACTCTTGGAGATAGATTTCAAAACATTTGTATTGATTATAATGACAGTGAAGTAAGCTTAGTCTTGGCGGACTCTGAGGCAGAAGAGACATGCTGCTGCTGTACCAACATCAAGAAAAAGCTCCCCATAAAGTAGATATAGACAGGTGTTGCTGGGGAAGTTGAGGGATAATGCTACACATACTGCGATGTGGTAGCCATTTTTCGGTGCATTACGTGAGGTAAGTTGCAGCTTTATATATTTTGACACAAGTGAAAAGCTTCCAATTGGGTGGAGGATGAGGTAGGATGAGGTACACCTGTTCGACCTGTCAGCCGCGCCATGAAGAGTTTCCTAACTGAACTTACTGTCATTTCAGATTGGACAACTCTCGGAGATAGATTAAAGATTTTTATGGATTATAATGACAGTGAAGTAAATTTAGTCTTTGCGGACTAGATCTGCTTTACGCATGCTGCTGCTGCTGCTGCTGCTTGACATGTCAAGTCTAGTCATTTTTATTTGTATAGCGCCTTTCACAACACACATCATTTTAAAGCAGCGTTAAAGAAAATCATGCATTTACAACAACAACAAAAAACACGAGTCAATATGCTGCTGCTGTTGGCACGAAAACATGATGCTGCTGACACAGTAGAGACAAGCTGCTGCTGCTGTACCAACATCAAGATAAAGCCCCCAACCAGCTATATTTAAAGATAGATAATACAAGCAAACAGTACTGTCTTCTCTGTCTTCTATTTGGTTAAATATGGTTGTTTAGCTGGAGGATGTCATAGGTTCCCATCACCGGAAGGAAGAGAGGATGCAAGGCAAGGTGGAATACAGGATTGCAGGTATTGGGACATGTGAGAGAGGACAAAATCATGCTATAAAAATTGATAACCATGCCATGTCTGTTTGTGAATACTAAAAGGAAGACAGCACATTAATAATAGTCAGGAATATTAGTATGAGGTTTACATGTGGACTCTCCAGACCTTAAAACCCATAAAGCTATGAGGAAAATGAAACCTAGGGCTGTTGTGTGATCATAGGGAACACTGGACCTTCTTATCTTATGTTACAGTAGTGAGAGAGCTACATGTTTAGCTTTGCCTTTGGGGAATTCCTTTAGCCCATTCAGTAATGCTGGATGATGGATGGGTGAAACTATTGATGTTAGGATTCTGCAGTCGTAGATGGAAATGAGTGCCTGCTAGGGTGGCTGCAGATTTGGTTGCAAATTACAAGTTTAAACAAATGACTACATGCAAATATAATGACAATTGTTGGAAAGGTGGGAAGAGACAAAACCAACACAGAGGTTTGGAATAATTCAAGCAAGTTTTAAGAGCTGGCCTCATATTTTATCAGAAGTATTCATGAATAGAAGATTTAGGAGGTGCCAGTGATCTAATATTATTAATCTGATTTCGTAGATAAAATGTTAAATATGCAGACCAGCTGAGTCGAGCTATTATATATATAGGGATCAAATAATGACCTTTAAAATAATATTGACTAATGCTTAAACGTCACATAGAAGATGATTAGTTTGCCTTAGACATACCCATAACACACACGGTTATTATACCCAGGGCAAGAGAAGGATTCGGCGGCCAGTCTGTAGACCGCTTAAGTCTGAATGTCCAACCTGCTAAAAGAGCTGCATCTTTAATTGGGGGAAGTAGTAGGCTGATAAAATTAGTCATATTATATTAAACTGCTCAAATATTTAAGTGAGCCCAGATATGCATGAATAGCATGATACAGTGAATTAGGAAATTATCACTGAAAATTTTATAAAGTGCCTTTACACAGCCGACAGCTTTACACAACTGCTCTGTGCTTCATCAGATCTGTGTAAAATGCAGCGTCAAGATGAAAAGTTTTGGTTCTTTTAAATTAAATGCAGCATCTGGCAGCTTAAACAGTTGTTTACCCAATTCATGAGTTATTATCATATTTCAAGGTTAACTTCAAAATTCACATTCTATATTCATCATTTAAATATGATCTCAGTTGCATTGTACTGCTGTGTAAATGCATTCATGCCTGCTCTGATTAGATTTAAAGTCAATAACCAAATGCCACTTCAGATGCAAATTCTATGCCACCTGGACAAGTCAAATCAAGTCATTTTTATTTGTATAGTGCCTTTCACAACACACATCATTTCAAAGCAGCTTTACAGAAGATCAGCATTAACAGAACATAAAACTGTAATATCTATAAAGTCTTAGAGTCATCATTGTGTAGTTTGATTAAGTATGATTGTGAATTGTGTTTAAAAATAAGTAATTAAATAATAATTGTATTAATAACCTCAGTGAGCAGCTCAAGGCGACTGTGGCAAAGAAAACAAAACTCCATAAGATGATGATTAATGGAGAAAAATAATCTTGGGAGTAACCAGACTTGCTGTGGGGTCCAGTTCCCCTCTGACTAACCCCACCCTAACCCTAAACCAGACTCACTGTGGGGGCCAGTTCCCCTCTGACTAACCCCACCCTAACCCTAAACCAGACTCACTGTGGGGGCCAGTTCCCCTCTGACCAACCCCACCCTAACCCTAAACCAGACTCACTGTGGGGGCCAGTTCCCCTCTGACTAACCCCACCCTAACCCTAAACCAGACTCACTGTGGGGGCCAGTTCCCCTCTGACTAACCCCACCCTAACCCTAAACCAGACTCACTGTGGGGGCCAGTTCCCTCTGACCAACCCCACCCTAACCCTAAACCAGACTCACTGTGGGGGCCAGTTCCCTCTGACTCACCCCACCCTAACCCTAAACCAGACTCACTGTGGAGGTCAGTTCCCCTCTGACTAACCCCACCCTAACCCTAAACCAGACTCACTGTGGGGGCCAGTTCCCCTCTGACCAACCCCACCCTAACCCTAAACCAGACTCACTGTGGGGGCCAGTTCCCCTCTGACTAACCCCACCCTAACCCTAAACCAGACTCACTGTGGGGGCCAGTTCACCTCTGACTAACCCCACCCTAACCCTAAACCAGACTCACTGTGGGGGCCAGTTCCCCTCTGACTAACCCCACCCTAACCCTAAACCAGACTTTCTGTGGGGGCCAGTTCCCCTCTGACTAACCCCACCCTAACCCTAAACCAGACTCACTTTGGGTCCTAACCCCACCCTAACCCTAAACCATACTCACTGTGGGGGCCAGTTCCCCTCTGACTAACCCCACCCTAACCCTAAACCAGACTTGCTGTGGGGGCCAGTTCCCCTCTGACCAACCCCACCCTAACCCTAAACCAGACTCACTGTGGGGGCCAGTTCCCCTCTGACCAACCCCACCCTAACCCTAAACCAGACTCACTGTGGGGGCCAGTTCCCCTCTGACTAACCCCACCCTAACCCTAAACCTAGCCTAGAGGCTCAAGGGTGGGCTATTTTGAGGCAATTATTAGTCTATATATTCCATTATAAGAGTGTAGTTCATCAATAGACCGAGGTGATGCAGGCAGAGATCAGGGATGTGAAACGCAGTTCAACCTGGCCGAATATTTCGGTGAGGTTCGGTGAGGTCCATCATAAATCCAAGGTTCAGACAATGGCATATGAAGTATCAGTTCATCCTCTGTAGTCCATCACCTGGTGTAAAGATGGTATAAAACAATGTATCCCTGTGCACTCCAAAGCTAGGTGAGACTTTAGAGCATAGTGTCACACACCTTAAAAGACAGACTCAAACAATCCATTATGAGCCGGTCTATAATCCATACCACTCTGTAATATGTAACCTGGTGAGATTACACTAACTGGGCTCAGGCATACGATCAACCTGGTGCAATCTAATATTCATGCTGCAGTTACCAGCCAGGGGACTAAAGCGGTTGTCATGTGATAGCTGCTTATAATCTTTCAGCGTCATTGAATGTACATATAATCTTTGATGTGTCATTGTGTGGTTTTACTTTATAGCTGGAAGAATAGATGGTACTGGTGCAGCATTGGTGTTGTCATCTTGTCTTGGTTATGGGCACTCGTTGTCTATGTGAAGTCGGAGATTGGGTTCGGTTGGCGGAGATATTTTGAGGGTGAACCGTGGCGCTCATAAATGAAAGCAGTCAGCAATGGAATCTTCCGTGTTTGGGTGGGAGTTTAATGTAAACACAGATATCAGATACGAGTCATGTCTTCAGTGAATGTAATTAAGTCAAAAGATGGGATCTCTGCATTAAGCCCTGCAGTGTAAAAGCAGCCTAGAGGCTCAAGGGTGGGCTATTTTGACTTGGGCCAGAACATATCCACCTAGCAACCATTCAGAACACATCAACTACATAGCAACCTTCAAAAAACCCCACTCAGATCTACTTATCCACGATGCCATGGCAGCCCCTCAAAACACTGAAGCATCATGGCAGCAAGTTTTGCATGGGCAAACTCCAGTCCAAAGTCTAGTTTGATTGGTTTTATCTGTTTTTAGTCCAGGGTTCTGTGGAAATGTTCCCTCAGTTTCATGGCTTTTCACTGACAGATGTGCTTTGGTGTTGTGATATTGAGAAAATAATGTCATGACACATATATGACATCACTGATGCAGAAGCTCTAGTTTACTGACCATCCCCATGAGTTCATGTTTCCTCTGTGTACCTTTTTTACATGTTTGAATATGCATGTGTGAGCTAACCCTTATGTGTTTGTAAGTGTGTGTGTTTACTTGTGTAAGGTGAGTGTGATATATTAACTCCAATACCTGTAGTGATCTCAGTGTGGGAACCTGAGCAGACCTGACAGGATGTGAAGCACAGGACTATAAATAAATCACATTTTCAATGAGTCACTCTCCACGCTGCCTCCTGGGAAAGACACAGAAAATGTTGGGAGTGGAAAAGGGGAGTGAAGGAGGAAAGAGGAGGAAAAAAAGAGAAAAGAAGGTCACGCTCGAGCTCATCATATATGATCATTAAACAAACATTCTTGTCTATCTAATGACTGTGGTGTTGCCACAACTCTTCTGTGGCTGATGAATAAAAACCCTCTTCTCTGATTTATACTGAGCCTGAAGCTTCTTTTTGAGATGAATGAGAGAGTACTCGACTGGAATGAATGAGATCTGTCCAATCTCCCGGCAGTGAGGCTTTGATTTCACAGGAATCATGTGACGTACATCCATGTGATGAATGCCCCTCACTACAAGAGCAGAGACTGTGACCTCACATCTCACTTCATCACATACACCCGTTTCCAATGGTGTTGCCCGTATTGTTTATTTAACACATGCAAGAGAGAGATGAAGAGGTTGACCTGTAATGAATCTTCACCACACAAATCTCATTAATCACTGAGCATTCCAGAGTCCTTAAATCCTCTCCAGATGGAGGGAAAATGGAGAAGGTAATAGCTGCAGGCATAGCTCCAAAAAGGGGCGTGAGCTAGAAATCGTCATTAAAGATATAGGGAGCCCCTAACCGGTGCCCAATACGTCACACATAAAACTCTGAACCTTCAACCAAAATTCTTGGATCTTAACACACCACCAAAAAAACATGAGCCATATGCTCGAGGCAACATTTAAATAAATGTCTGAATTAAACACTCTGAACATTTTTGTCCATATTGAATGTAAATTTGAGATAATGGGGTGTAATTTCACTTCTCCAGTTAGTTTGACAGAAAGGTTTTGCAGTGGTGAAATTGGTGCAAGAACTTCCTGTTCAATACAGAATCAGGGAGGGGCTCTCTCAGGTGGAAGCGACCAATGAGACGAATGTCTGAGACCGAATGCATAAAAATAAAACTAAATCTTGGGTTGGTCTAGCCCACCTTTGTCAATCGGCCCATGTCACTTACTGAAATGTAATCTGGGATGTTTAATATTCCAAATGAAGGACTTCGCTATACTCTCAAACTGCTTGAAATAAGAGAGGGGCACGTCTACAGGGAGAGACTGTAGCAGGTAGTTGAATTTTGGAATAGAGTTAATTTTAATAACGTTAATCTTCCCAATCATCGATAAATGTAATGAAGCACACCTGCCCACATCACTCAAACTTTTTATTAAAGGGTCAAAATGAACTCTCACTAAATCAGACAAATTTGCCAGGAATAAAATGTCCAAATATTGAATGCCCTGTTTGGGCCACTGGAAGACGTTCGGCTGGAAAGTTGTTACTGGGCAGCCCAATTAACTCTGTATCCTGAGAACTTAGAAAAGGAATTAATAATTCTGTGGAGGCAAGGCATAGATCTATTAGTGTCAGAGACGAATTATAGAATATCATCTGAGTAAAGCAAAACTTTATGCTCCACACCTTCCTCCATCACCCCTGGAAAATCCTCCTCCTTTCTTATCGCCGCTGCTGATGGTGCAAGACAGAACAATAAAGGGGAAAGAGGGTAACCCTGCCGGTGCCCCTATCCAGAGTAAAATAAACTGCCTCGGCACTTTTAATATTCTCTTCCAACTCCACGAGTTCTTGTATTTGGATTTATTGATGAATGAGGCGTACTGTATGATCCGACCCCTAAGAACCACCTTAAGTGCCTCCCAAGCCACGCCCACAGAGGATACTGAGCACCAGTTAGTCTCCATTTAAACATTGATTTCAGCCTTTAGCATTTGTTGGAGTTCAGGATTTTGCAAATGGGAAACATTAAAGCGGCAACTATATGATTTCCTTTTCTCCGTATGTGGCAACACCTCTAAACTCATCAGGACGTGATCTGAGACTGAGATGTTTCCAATTGAGCAATCAACAACAGATGAAATGAGGGACTTACATATATATATAAAAAGAAATTCGAGAATAAATCTTATGAATTGAAGAAAACATTTTATAGTCCCTATCAGATGGGTTCAAAAGTCTCCAAATATCTGTACGGAGACATTTTAAATTGCACAGAAACTGTCCCAAGTGTTTTTACACTGAATCATAAACCTGTCAAAGCTCGGCAGTGTAAAGATGGCAATGGAACAGCGTTTGCCTGTAATGTGTGTAATATATGCAAAAAATGTCAAATAAATCATCAGTCATTCGTCATTTAAACTGTCACCTAAAATTCTCATTTGAATACGAGGTGTTTTTACCAGGACAGTCAGAAAATATGTTTTCAGCCTTGGTACACTTGTTTGCATCTTCTCTATGTATCCCGCACTTTAGCAGTAACCGCGACAGAACGCCTGCTCTCCACAGGATGCACCATGTGATGCGAGAGCTGCACATCTTCACCTGTCACATGACTGAGTGTGAATGCTCTGTGCTATTTTTGACAGTGAATTTTAGACTGTGTATTTTAATCCTGCCGTCAGACTGCTGTTTATCTCTCTCTCGCTCTCCGTCTTAATCTGCTCCTGTGTGACAACGGTTAAAAAATCTGAATATTTCTGCACTTTGTGCACGTCTGATTGTGTGCAATATGTGTACGTGTGAATATCGACTGTGATTTTATTTTTTCATTTTTACACAACAATATATTTTTGCTTTTACTTTTATTGTCTTCCATAACATCATACTAATATGTAAAACCTGAACCATTTGATTGGAATATGGTGAATATGACAGAATACAGATTATCAAGGATTATAATCCAGATGGAGAGGGCGGGAAGAGGGTCGTTCTCATGCTGTCCAGCAGTTCCAAATCCTTCTTCAGTTAATTAAAGACCTGAAGCCTTTGAATGAGCAATTAGTCTGATATTACAGTGCAGGTTTAATGAAGTGAATAGCAGAGGTGTGTGTGTGTGTGTAAGTGTGTGTGTGTGTGTGTGTGTGTGTGAGTCTGTGCCAGGTACACACAGCTGGTTAGGCTGTAAATAATCCCACCGCAGGAGTCAGAAGAGCAGAACACTATGCCACATACACAATGCACTTCTGAAAGCTGACGGGGAAACATTCCCCGGGACAGAGTGACGTCTCAGTGTAGTTTGTCCACGTCACCGCTGCTGTGATGGTGCATCAGCTCTCTCACTTGTCTTGTTATCTTGTGAGGGTGCCAGATTTATCTTTCACTCTCTTTCAAGTCCGCTCTATTCTTAAAGTCAACATGAAATCAAAATTGACCTCATTTACTTTCTGAAAGGTTCATGAAATTAAACTAAATTTTCTGAATTGTTCCCAGATATTAATGTGTTACAAATGATCAAAGACAATGCTAGAATCCATTCAGTTTCATTTTAGGAGGAAATTGGTCAATTTAAGGATTTTCTGTTCTATTTGCATCTTCCAGGTTTGAAATCTGCATCGAGACAATCTCACAGGATGTGATGTTTTCTGTTATCACATCATTGCATCATCAGTGTCTCATAATTATTACTGTAATGAGACTGTGTGGCCTTATCCTATGAGAAGAGAATCTCATGAATATTCATGACACCACGTGACATTCTCATAAGACAAGCGCTTCAAACTCTTAGCGGCGCTTTAGTGAGGTGATACTGGGCCATGAGTGTATGCAGTGTGGTGCACGGGGACTCGTTTGAGGCGATGATAGTCTCAGACAAAATCAATTATCTGGTCGAAGCACTTTTATTTGTGAATCATTGTGTTGAAATAAGTCTCAAATGTTATTAAACATTTTGGAGACCAAGTGACGCTTTCATGGGCCTAGACGCACATTAGCCATGCTCCTCGTATGTAGCCCTTCTTTTACTGCTTTTTGACATCTGGGGTAGTTGTTTCATTTGCCGTTGGTTTGTAAATGTCACACAGCCGGACACTTGCTTATCGATCAGCATCATCTTCTCCAATAAAGAACAAAACTAAATCAGCATCTGCGGCAGACCGAGTGGACATGGAGGACAACATGCGATCACTATAAAGAGTTTTGAGGACATTTTGAAAACTGAATTAGCGACAATGCGCACCAAATTCTTCTCTCACATGACCACAATCCAGAATATGGGCTCTAAAGCTGACCTTTTAACTGGGGAACAGAGAGAGCAGAAAAGGGTCAACGGACACATTAGGCGTCTGGATACCCTCGAGCAACAAGTGACAGATCGACCAGAACGCAGTAGACGCAGTGATCTCCGGCTGCTTGGGTTACCTGACGGGGCTGTGTAAGATGACCCAATTTGCTTTCTGAAATGGTCACTACTGATCTGGATTCCATCACTAGTGGGAAAAGAGATCGAAGTCGAACATGCGCATCACGTTTACACCAGAGCTTCAAACAATCACTCCCAACCGCGAGTGTTTGTTTTTAAACTGCTACGCTACAACGACAGGAATCTGATCCTAAACGAAGCAAGACGATAAGGTTCTGTAAAAACAAACGACGGTGCAATGCCGAGATTTTTCCCGACTTCTCTCCCTCGACGACAAAGAAGCAGAGCTCCTTCACTATGGTTAGGAAAGAATGAAGAATGTCATGAAACAAGACTAAACTAACGTACTCTCCGGAGGAAGCTCGATCCCCTGACCTCATTCTTTAAGGATGGACATGGCAGAACAGATTGTTATTACCGAGTGACTCCTGACTTGATTATCTAGAACTACATGTGATGGTCGTTCATGTAAGCTAGGAGACACGGTACCTCTAATTTACAGTTTCGTACATATATGATGTAATTATTAATGTTTGCTTCCTCGTTATAGAGAATATCATTTTCTTTACCCTACTTCATTACTGATGTGAATTCAAAAGGTTATTCTGTTCTCATATAATAGGGCTAATGGCAGTGTACTAATGTTGTACAGGCTGTCATGTGGTGGCAGCTTGGGGTTGTTCTTACCCGGTCTGCAGTAGTTCGACGGGGTGGGTTTGCTTTTGGTTACAGGGTTGTTCGGTGGGTGAGGGTTGGGTTAAAGGTAGGGTTAAGATAAGTGATTGGCAGTGGTATTACTTTGACTCATTTTTTCAAATCATTTATTTGTTTGATACTTATTAGTGAATTGAATATACTAAGCTAGATATGTAACTAGATAAAATGGAGATAATGCTGGCAGAATAACTCATATAAAAACTGTGGTAGAGAATAGGAAGCTTTTCTCTATGTTTACGCACCATGTAGACCAGATCCAACTTCTTACACTGAATTATCTCTTAATCTCAATGATCTAACGGACTTCGGGATAGTAAATGGGAACAGATATGAATGCTGTGATGTCTCATGACCTTGATAGGTCTGGTGGCAATTTTTCTTATTCCCCGTTTCTACTGAGCTACTCAAACATTGCATAATCTCTTTTTTATTAGTAGATACACGGCGGTTATTGAACCCTTCCTAAAAATTGTAAACATTTTCCTCAGCTAGACACAACTCATATTCATGGATTGACTATATTTTCGCTTCCTCTACCTTGACCTCAATGATGCTCAAAGTCGACATTTCTCCCTTATCCGTTACAGACCAATTTTTTGAAATGTTCAATTACCCAACGACCTCCGCGAGCCTCTAGGTGGCGTTTTAATACTAATTTATTAAAAGATGAGTTTATTTGTGATCAATTCAGAACTAAACTGTGAATTTATCGACATCAATTAAGGCTCGGTAGATGACCCACGAATACTGTGGGAGGCGACAAAAGTCATGTTATTTTCGCCAGAAAATTAATTGTAAGAAAACCTCTGACCTGGAATCCAAACTTGATGGTCTCAGAAGCGGAGGCAACTGATCCGCCACCCTGATTGAGGCGAGTAACCGCACCACCACAAGGACCTGCTAAAGTTGTGGGAATTGGGCATTCCAAATTGGAGAGAAATTTGGTCAGAGGGCATGCCAAGACACATGAAAGCTGTGATTGAAAATCAGGAATATTCCAGCAAAAATAGATTTCTGATCTCTAAGTTAAAACATTAATAATGTGTTGATTAAACATGAATATGAACTTGTTTTCTTTGCATTATTCGAGGTTTGAAAAAACGGCATCTTCAGTGTTATTTTGAGCAGATGTTATTTTCTGCAAATAAATGCTCTAAATGACAGTATTTTTATTTGGGATTTGGGAGAAATGTTGTCAGTACTTTATAGAATAAAACAAATATGTTCATTTTACTCAAACACATGCCTATAAATAGTAAATCCAGAGAAACATTTGGAACGGTGTCTTCATTTTCCAGAGCTGTATTTATATATATATATATATATATATATATATATATATATATATATATATATATATATTTGGACGTCGGCACAGCCATTAACCAGGAAAATAAAAAATGTCTCTCCATGTTGAAAAGGTTGCTGACCCCTGCTCTGGAGGGTGAATTTGACCTTCAGCTCTCAATAGTTTCTTACATGATGCCGACGTTACACTTCTCTACATCTTTACATCAGTCTGCTTCAGAATTGAAGTGATTTGTGAAATCTGTTTCATGTTGACATTAAGGATAACTGAATTTGATCTGACAGTTTTTGGAGAATGAGAGTTGATTTTAGTTAGGGACACACCTCATGTCTGTTTCACCCTGAATAATCAACCCCTGTGCCCAAATTAAACACCATCCCAGTATTCCAAGGACAAATTTAAATCCACTGCTTATAATTCGGGCATCATAGCGGAAAGAAAAAGGTGGCAAAAGTGTTGATGTCATCTCAGAGATTTCCATTCTAATAACAGAAATGTGTTCCAGGTGCTCTTAATCATTTCCCCTCGTCTTCTTCCTATCTTCTCTTTCATGCTCACATGTTCCTTGAATTTTGTGACACAGAGGGATGAACAACTGTTATTAGACTTTAAACACATTCGTGGGCTGTTTTAAATGAACATCAATTTGCCGTTGCAGCACTTCTAATAAGTGCCTTTCACAGAGACACTGAATTAAATCTGCTCCTGAAGACTTGTCAGGATTTTTGCCTGTTAGGTGTCATGCAGAATAATGAGTACAGATTAGCATGTCCTTCCCTCTTATTGCCGTCAGTAGAGAGATACAGGTTTAACACTAGAGGAGCAACTAAAGGCAAGAGGGAATAAACTTTAAACTGACCCAGTTGGCATAGAAATGTTCTGAGAGTTGCTTGAGCTGCCAGACATCAGCGTAGAACGAAAACAAATGTATTTACACCCGACTGAAAGACGTTATGTGTTTGCCACAGAGTGAGCGCAGTTGCTATAATGCTTTTGAATATGTGACAGCGGGGCCTGCTGCTGTCATATTCATGGGCTCTGCCAAAACCTTTCCACTCCTCTGACCAATCACGTGTTTGTTACGGGAAGTCTACTGTCTGTCTGATTAGTGAAATGCATGAATGACAGGGTGCTTTGCCATTCAACATCTTGGCTACTGCGTCATTGGCACAAACCGCTGCTTCCTATTTCATGAGGTTTGCCATTTTTTCAATCCGATGAATTACCTTTTCAGCCCTTCGAGTGCCCTGGTGAGTTGGAGCCAAGGAGGCCCTACTGGTATAATGACGCTTGGCACAATCACCCTTCTGTTCTTCCAGCCCTGTTCCCAGGAAACCACACAGCATCCATTCCTGCCCGACCACATTGCTCTCATTGCCTAGTGACGTGGCATCTCACTGGCTGAAGCCGGCTCAAACAGACTGTGCAGAGTTTATCTTCCCAGAGTTCAGCATGATTAATTTTCTGCTTGATTATTATTTCTCAAACAACCATGTTTTTAGGAATGGTGTGGAAGATAGGAGAAAAGGAGAAGGACACGTGGAAGAATAGGAGCTCGACAGATGGGGAACTTGAGGTTATGCCAGCCCAGAGCTCGGAGCATGAAGAGGGCATGGCTGTTATGTTAAGCTTCTCTTAATTAAAATAAAGCTGAAAAAAGAGCGTGAATGGACAAAGAGGGCCAGAACTGGTTCTGAGCTGGTCATAGCTGGTTCTACCAGCTTTCATGCCCTTTCCTCAATGCCCGCTGGTTTGGAGTGAAGGTTCCCTCCCCTCCTCTTCCCCCTGCTTCTGTTTATGCTTTTTTGCTAATGTAATATTGTGCTCCGGCCTTTCAGACCAGGATTGGGAATACCAGGGGGGTGAGGGGGAGCCTGGAGACGCATGTCCGCTTGTGCTTTCACAGCTCAGTCCTCCAACAGGTCTGTCATAGACAGCCACAGGGAGTCGAGGACCAAAGATGAGAGGAAGAGATGACAAGAACAGCCATAGAGACATCAAGTGAATTTGAGGTGATGGAAACAGTAGACATGCTCAAAAGTTTTGATGGAGCTGCTTTGTGATGTAAGAAAAAGGAAGAAACACTGAAAGAGGCAAAAAGAGAGTGAGGAGTCAGAGAGGAAGTTTGAATGAGAATGGACAATTATTGAGTTATTGGTTACACTAGAGACTGAAGTGCAAACTAACACAAAAGTGAAATAAAAGATATTTCTTACACTCCTACAGTCAACCTGGCATGACATTCACAACCCTGTCATGTGACACATTCTGAGATTCAACGAGAAAAATGGAGGACAAGACTTGAATTGATCGGATTATGAGGGATCGATGAAGTCAGCTGAAAAGAAAAGTTTTTACATATACATTTATGCATTTGGCAGACGCTTTTATCCAAAGTGACTTACAGAGCACTTATTACAGGGACAATCCCCCCGGAGCAACCTGGAGTTAAGTGCCTTACTCAAGGACACAATGGTGGTGACTGTGGGGATCAAACCAGCAACCTTCTGCTTACCAGATTACCAGTTATGTGCACTTATTACAGGGACAATCCCCCCGGAACAACCTGGAGTTAAGTGCCTTACTCAAGGACACAATGGTGGTGACTGTGGGGATCAAACCAGCAACCTTCTGCTTACCAGATTACCAGTTATGTGCACTTATTACAGGGACAATCCCCCCGGAGCAACCTGGAGTTAAGTGTCTTACTCAAGGACACAATGGTGGTGACTGTGGGGATCGAAACAGCAACCTTCTGATTAACAGTTTACCAGTCATGTGCTTTAGCCCACTATGCCACCACCACTCCATTTTATTAAAACATTATTTTTAATAACACGCACTGATGAATCGTTCACAATAAGACCATGAACATGTATTGAAGTCATTAGGGTCAGTTTTGATTTCATGTCGACTTTAAATGGTCACTCAGACTTTCGATTACAGGCCACAACTGAGAACAGATCCTGTCTAAAGCGATGAAATAATACATACATTCACTGCTCCATATTCACTGTGCCAGACTGGCCACATCTCCTCCAAATGAGCTGGAGTTCTTATGTGCTCTTATGCATGATTTTGTCTCTAGGTTTGCAACCAGATAAGAGCCAGTGTTTCCTCTACAGATCTTCTTCTCTCTCACACTCTTGAAGAGTGAGAATAATCACATGGAGCCCGCAGAGATGAACACTATTCCCAATGGCAAAGGGCACGAAGCTGGTGAGGAGACGACTGCAACTGCAATGAAAAGCCAATCAGAAGACGCCACTCAGTAAGTATGTGCTCAAGGAGGCAAATGTCTAGTTAAAGATGGCTTATTGTCCATCATCCATTTTGGGCATCTCTTTATCTGTTTATTTATTTGAAAACATCTTCACATAGTAGTGAAGACATAAGCAATAATCATTTTATTGACATGATTAAGGGGTTTGTTGGCAAACACATGGACATCCAGGTATCATATGAACATTAGTGTGTGTTTGTGGTATCTTCCAGCATCCGGTCATGTCATCTGAATAAGGTGAAGCCCGTCTGTCATCACTGAACGTCACTGAGCACCGATGTTACACTCTTCTTAATAACAGCGTGCCTGCAATTGTGTGATGTTTTGTGCATATGAATGTGTGTGTGTGTGTCTGCATGTTGAGGAACTGCCTTGACCTTTGGCACCTCATGGCATTGTCTGTGGGCACATGCCTCCACAATTGTGCTTGTATAAGGGTGCGTTCATCATGTTTCTCTGTCTCTTGTGCTTTCGTGGATGCCACACTGCTCTGTAGGGAACCAAATAGCACTGAAAATGCCAGGTATGCCACACTACGAGAGGATGTTCAGCTGTTGAGGGTGTAACATATCATATCACTTCATAGTCTGGGTGGAGTTATGGATCTGATAAACAGGATATTTTAATGACCAGATTGTACTTTCACTCGATCTCATGACTCGTCTTTGTGACTTTAGGACTGAGAGAACTGAAGCGAATCTGGTGGAAAGTTCAGAGTTTCTCTCCATTGTGGATGACAAGAAAACGTCTCGCTTCACAGATGTAAGTTGAGCTTTTCATAAAAATGCATGTTTATCATGATGATAATATTTCTTAAAGGTGAAGTGGGTCATATTTTCAGCTCAATATTCAGAGTCAACTATCAGCAAGACTTGTATTTCCTGGAGCAACTGCGACTCTATCACAACATTGCTCTGTTTGATTGAGCATCACAGCAACATTGATCAATGGGGCGGGACTATCTGTTTGAGCAATGAAAGGGGGAGTGTTCGGGAAACCTGTTTGAAAGTCATTATTTCACAGTCGCAGTTCTGTTGGGTGTTTGGCACAGTAATGACACACTTTATCTTGTGAAGAATGTGTGGAATAAACTCTCTCTGTTCCCTCTTCCACAGTTTGAGGGGAAGACTTCTTTTGGGATGTCAGTCTTCAACTTGGGAAATGCCATCATGGGAAGTGGGATTCTGGGATTAGCATATGCCATGGCTAACACTGGCATCGTCCTCTTTGTGTAAGTTACAGTTTGAGTTGAAACTCAGTGCCGGTGGATGGTGGTATCACTGAATATATGAGATAGAACTGATCATTTGATTGGATCATTAATGTATCAGACAGATGAGAAAATGAATTCTTGTGCTGAAGTGAGAATGAATGCTGTTTTATTGTGGTAATGTGTTAATTGCATGTTTATGATGCTATTAAAGCAGTGTTATTTAGTGCTGAATGCTTGTGTAGATCTCATTTATCTTTAAGCCGTCCTCCTTCATCGTAAGATATTTACTGGTTTGATTCTCACAGTCATCACCGCTGTGAATCTGTCATAAGTGCACTCGAATAATGGTTCACCGACCCTAATGAACCTGATCACTAGGTTGGACAGTAATGATATCTTTTGTATTGGGAGTGGAAACACATATTATTCCTTTAAGACTTTATAGTTTTGTTTTTGAGTAGATGAAAATGTCGTTTCATGTCGCCTGATAAAACGTCTTGTTCCCCTCACTGGTTAATCCCTGAAGCTTAAAGGAATTAATCTCAAAGTTTCTCACTGTTGTTCTTTATGCAATGTCAGCGTCACAGCTCCCTGAAGTTTGGTGGGTATCAAGAGTCGGATCTGGGTCAAGTCTCGCTCTATGAACTGTAATAATCCTGTAGTAATGCAGCCTTTATTAGAAAAGTCAAATCAACTGAGAGATTTGTTTCCTGACTGACCAGCAGTGAAGCTGAACCAGAACACACGCTGTACACGCTATATTCACGCTGTTTTACTCACACAAACAGTCCTCCATTACGCTTAATGCTTAACACAGTCGTCTGCTGCGATCACAAAAAATAGGTTTTCAAGCGCGGTTTTGAGCAATGTCCAGAGGATTGTTTTTTCCTTTCTGAAAGGACTTTGTGTTTTGAGCTGTTGAGTGTGACCGGGGGTCTGTAAGATATTGGGAATAGTTAAACTCTGTATCCTGAACTGTGTGTGTTACCTGTCTGATCTGAGATCTGTGCTTCTTCATTACTATTGGCACTTTTCCATGGCACATTACGACTCGACTCTGCTCGCTTTACTTTTCTGAGCTTGCTTTTCCACTTCAGTTTAGTGGGCGGGATTCTAGTCTGATCGTCATAGTTAATGGGTAAATTGGTCTGGTTGTTTTAGAAGCTTTCCAGTAGCTGATCAACTAAATAAAGTGAAGCTTATATAGAGCAGAATATAGAGTTAACATAACCCCAACAACGCCGTGACCGAGTCAGCGCACTCTCCCTTCCATTGCCCGCCGGTCTAGATAGCATCCATTTGGTCGAACCACTCTGGCTGTTATGGTCCTTGATGGTTCTGTAGTCACTTTTAAGTGTTTTTAACTTTTCCCAACACTGTTGGTAGGTCCGGTGGTAGCCGTGTGCGGCCGACAGCTGAGACACTTCCTGAAAGACTTTTTGTTTCACGTCGTTTCGTTCGTCGCTTACGAGAGGACCGTCTGCATCTCGTTGACCACGGTGTGGTTTTGTGTACAGCCAATTTTTTCCAATTCGGAAGTCGCGTGAACATGATACTTGTTATGACCCTTAGGGTTGTCTAAGGGTATGAGGGGGTAACATTTTAATTTTACTCGTGTCCTTTTCCCCTCTAGTTTCGTTGTTAGTATGTTCTTTGCATAACATGTAAACACCCTATTCAGTTATCTTTGACTTTTTGTTACGGTGGTACAACTCAGAATAAATGTCCTTTTATACCGTTTACTTGCCTGGTTGCTTTTTGTCATTTGTCAACCCAACACACACCTTAAATCCACTTACAATTAAAATGTTACAATGGGATGTAACAATACTGCTATCGTTGATGCTAACTTTAAAACTAGCGGGTTCGACCCCCAAAAGTCGAGTTGGATCGTGCATTGGAAAAGCTGTCATAAAGTCACAAATCAGTCCCAGACACAGTTTAATAATGCCAATACAGTAATACAAGTTAAAGTGCAGTAAATTCATGCACAGTTTGACCTGTGAGGATATCATTATATATATTATTAACCACAGGAAATCATGTCATTTGTTCATATAATAATAACATTAACTTTGATTTATATCCTTTATGGAGTGTTATTAATTATATACAGAGGGGTCCAAAACTCTGAGAAGCCATCTTGGATTTTAGGTTTAAAAAATAAATAAAACAAGGAAAAGATGTCACTTAAAATGTGAAAGAAATATTTTAATATCTGCAGATTCAGATTTCTAAGGGACTAATCAAATGTAAGTAAATGATTATCATCGTTCATGAAGAAAACGATCATCAGGTTTCGTTCATGTCAGCTGCGGTGCAGAACAGACAAATTCTTAAATTCATGAACATTTTCTAATTCACTCTTTAACTCTAATGGTTATGCTCATAATTTGTAATGAAATATTTTGCATTAAATCAGAAGATGTAAAAGAGAAGCTTGTTCACTAGTCTCAGACATTAAAGAATGATAATGAGAAGTGGAAGGAAAGAGAAATGCCAGATTGAATCGGAGGTTTATTGGTGTTTGTGGCAGCAGTTCCTTAAATGCATGAAAGGACCCAAACGCAGCTCTGCACGCCTCCGAGAAATACACAAACAAAAAGACAAGAATGACATCACAAAACAGTGTTTCTCTTTGTCTTTAGTGATCAGATATAAGAAAAGTCAAATGACTGTTCTTTAAAATCTCTTTTGCTTCTCCAAGATCACAATCAGGGATTGAATGAAGAGCAAAAGGAGAATTTGTTGGTCAGATGTTTAGGGGAAAGACTCCAGTAATCTCACATGAGTCTCGACAATGTCTCAAACTCTGCTCAGGCCACAAATGTACATTTAATCTCAATAATGTCTCATCAGATCACAGATTATCATGTGTTATTATAGCTCCTACTTTTACTGTATATCAACAATTGATGCATTTCTGTCTAATTTTGTTTTAGGAAAAAGGTCTGAGACCTAAATGAAAATAATTGATGACTCTGTTGAGTCTCCTGAGCTCTAAAACAGAAACTTCTGGGCAATAAAATGCTCCTCAGAGTTTAAGAACAATGAGACATGAAAGCTGTAAATCCATTCTGAGATTTCTGAGGCCTTGACAATGTGCCTCCTGTGGTGGGAAACAGTATTGCTCCGGTATATATTTCCTGTTCCTGGAGTAGAAGGCATGTTTATATATGGCATGCTGTTGTATGATTGATATTAGTATTAACAGTACATTGAGTTGTGCAGATAGTGGGAGTCAAAATTGTATCATACAATGCAGATATGACAATACAATTCTTACTGAATATCTGATATTATGACATGAATAAATACTCTCACACTCCTCCAGTTGTGTCAGTGCTGCAGTTTAAATATCCGACTGATCTAAAATCAGAAACTGAAGCTGGACTTTTCTTCATCTGTAAACGGTCTGTGTGTACTGAAATGTGAAACACTGCCCCCAGTGTCCAAAGCAATAAGTGATGTTGGGCGCATGGACACGTGAACGCTCTATATGTGAAATGTCCAGGGGTGGACTGGGAATAGAAATCGGCCTGGGATTTTACATAGAAACTGACCCAAAAGATGAGGGGGGGGGGGGGGCAAACAAGGAGGCGGGTCAGACATAAGACAGAGAGACACACGGCGATTCAGAACAAACAAAACATCACCACGTGCTCTCACAAGACAACAAAACCCCCGAATAGCATGAACGCACATCACAAGACAACCAACAAACAAGACGAGAGAATGGGACGATGATGTCACACATAATCCCAGAGTGACAATACTGCTTCATGTGAGGAGCGTCGCTAACAGTCTCTCATGACGCTTCAGTCAGGAAGCTGGTTTTGCTTTTCTATGTAGACCACATGATTAAATGCACATTGTCTGCTGAAATTATCTCATAGTGTCACATGGCAGCATCTAAATAAATCACATGTCTCGATTTCAGCAGATGGATCTCTCGTAACGTTGCTTCCTCCACCTTAAAGTGATTGCTATATTTGTTTTACTCGACTTTGGAGGAATATGACTGTAATGTTAGTCAAGGCTGAATATCTGAGATGTGAGTCTGTGTGCCATCCATGACTCAGTTCTGCCACGTCTTTTAAGGGAAAAAGAAGGAAATGTGAGATTGCAGAGTTGAAACCGAGTGTCTGGCAGAGGCGGGTCAGACTTTAGTAAAGATGCCAGGACATTCTTAGACTAGAAAAACACTGGAGGAAGAGGAGGAGTCAGTAGAGCATGTTTGGGGTTGCCAGCGTGAGCTTAGGTCCAGATGTTGGCAGCTGGAGGTGCTGTTGTATTTTAAGCTTTGGTCCAGTACTTTTCCACCGACGTACTGAATGATTTTCCCTTCACAGAATATCATTCAAATGTAGTTTTTCTTCCTCCACTGATCAGCAGCTCAAGACATGTTGGTCAAACTCGTCCTAATTCATTTGAATAATTAGTCAATTAGCTTTGAATTACAGAATTAATTATTCTTTACTCGTCCCTCAGCTTATAATAAATAAACAGATTGTGTGCTTATAATAAAATAGTCTAAGTCTATGGACATATCTTAAAAGCAGAAATGTGAAGATAATTATTTTGGTACATTTGTGTAATCTTTGACTTTTGAAGTGTGTCTGCTGTTCTATTTGAATGATGCTGTGGGTGCAGTTTGATCCATGTCAACACAGTTTGTGTCACATCAGTTTCATATTCGCATGTCTCGCAAAATCAACTTGAAATATTCATGATATGAACTGAAATATTGGATGTAACTTTACACAGACAAGGAAGAAGAGCAATTCTATAACACCATATTTAAGTGTTATGATCATTTCAAAACAATGAAACTAATTGTATATTTTTACATGTAATTTGATACATTACTGTACACTTGTTTTTTGTTTGTTTTTCACATTATTTCCTGTAGTAATTGACAGAATATCACAGATGCTCTCGATCTGGATTAAGTGTTGTGATCAACAGCATAATGGTGATATTTGATCTGCAAACCAGCCCAGATCTTTAAGCACCCTTTGATGTTATAGAAGTCAAACATCGACACGCGGCTGCTCTGACGCTTCATTGTGTTGTTTTTCTCATCTGTCTTTCAGAATTCTCCTCACTGCTGTCGCTGGTCTGTCTTCATACTCCATTCACCTGCTGCTCAAATCCTCCGGTGTTGTGGGTGAGTATTGTGATTAGCTGAACAGAGATCAGTTTGCACTCTTTTCTGGAATAAATGTGTGATTTGGGGAGCAGAGACTGTTTGGCCATGAGTCAAATAAAGTGTTTAACTGAAGTGACGGCTCTTTCTCTCCGTTGGCTCTGTGACCATCTGTCTCACTGCTCTATGAGAGATGATAATTGAGCACAATATGTGCATTAGGATAAAAATAGCCAAGCGTCTGCTGTGCTTGATCAATTGTGGCTGTCATTATCTTTGCTATTATTTGAACTATAAGCCCAAAATTGCCACACGTCACCCTGCTAAAAAGACCTGCTCAACATGCTGTTCCCATGCTGGTCTAGGCTGATTAGTGCTGGTTTGGTGCTGGTCAAGCAGGTGGACCAGCATAGCTGTGCTTTTCACCAGCAAACCCTAACTGGTGAAGATGGTTGAGCAGTGCAGTGTTTCTGATGATGCTGGTGGAGATAGCGAGAACCACATTATACTGACCACAAGGAGGTTACCCCATGTGACTCTACCCTCCCTAGCAACCGGCCCAATTTGGTTGCTAAGGAGACCTAACTGGAGTCACTCAGTATGCCCTGGATTCAAACTCATGACTCCAGGTGTGATAGTCAGCGTCAATACTCGCTGAGATACACAGACCCCCTTTTATTGCAATTATTATTAAATAAAATTACTTCAGGAACATTATAAGGTATTCAGTGATGCCCATATACTGAGAGGATGTGAACGTACCCCATTCAGCCAAGGGCATTTGGCTATGAAAAATGTGTGGATTTCACGTGTTGATGCTTTTTTCAGGTATTAGAGCTTATGAACAGTTGGGCTTCCGAGCCTTTGGGACCCCAGGAAAGATGGCGGCCGGCATCGCCATCACCCTGCAGAACATCGGAGGTGAGACTCGAGCCAACACAAAACATCTCAGGAGACACAATGTATTTGTAACGGTTGAGCAGCGAGGCAGATGAGGAGATGCGGATCCAAATGCAGTTAGACTTTATTTAATAAACAAACAAGTAAACACAAAGGAACAACCCTCAATGGGGAAATAAAACATAAAACTAAACACGATGAAAACAAACAGAGAACTCAGGCAACAAAACAGAGAACTCAGGCAGGGAACACATACCAGGCTAACAACAAACAACGATAGACCAGGACTGAACCAAAAACCAGGGTATAAATACATGAACATAGGAAAAAGGGGCCAATGAACAAACAAAACTCAAACAAGATAACAAGGTGATAAACAGAAGCAAAATGGCAAATTAACGAGGGCAGGTGCAAACAATGAACGTGAACACGAAAGCTAACAGAGAGACTATGGAGTTGCACAAGGGACAAAAGTGAAAACTAAGGAATGCAAAAGTGACAAAAATGGCAAACAAAAGGGCAACAGTGAAACAAGACAATGTAAACATAACAGTATTGTTTAGTGACCCTGTCAAGGGTACAGCATATACACACACACACACACACACACTCACACACAAACACACACACACACACATGTTGTGTTTCCATGTTTTATGGGGACGTTCCATAGACATAATGGTTTTTATACTGTACAAACTTTATATTCTATCCCCTAAACCTAACCCTACCCCTAAACCTAACCCTCACAGAAAACTTTCTGCATTTTTACATTTTCAAAAAACATAATTTAGTATGATTTATAAGCTGTTTTCCTCATGGGGACCGACAAAATGTCCCCACAAGGTCAAACATTTCTGGTTTTACTATCCTTATGGGGACATTTGGTCCCCATAAAGTGATAAATACACACACACACACACACACACACACACACACACACACACACACACACACACACACACACACACACACTCACACACACACTCTTAC